>NW_027174683.1:0-141258 GCF_000390325.3 Nicotiana tomentosiformis
CTACAAACTCAGCCGCTGCTTGAGCAGCAGAGGTAGCATCCCCAAATTTCCTATTCCAATTCTGCCTGCCAACAGAAAAATTACCATTACCTTCTCAAGGAAATAATTGCCCTTGTTCCAACCTTTCATCCTTGAAACCTAAGTGGCATGAACCACCACCATCAACATAATATTGCCTCTAAAGTTGTACAACAGCTCTGGCAGCTAGGCTTGCATATTCTGCAAACTCGGCCGCTGCTTGAGCAGCAGAGGTAGCATCCATAAGTTTCATGTTCCAATTCTGCCTGCCAACAGAAAAATTACCATTACCATCTCCAGTAAATGATTGCCCATGTTCCAACCTTTCATCCTTGAAACCTAAGTGGCATGAACCACCATCATCATCACAATATAGCCTTGAAAGTTCTACAACAGCTCTGGTATCTAGGCTTGCATATTCTGCAAACTCAGCCGCTGCTTGATCAACAGAGGTAGCATTCTTAAATTTTATGCTCCAATTCTGCCTGCAAATAGAAAAATTACCATTCACATCTCTAGGAAATGATTGCCCATGTCCAAACCTTTCATCCTTGAAACCTAAGTGGCATGAACCACCAACATCAACTCAATATTGCCTTGAAAGTTCTACAACAACTCTGGCAGCTAGGCTTGAATGTTATGCAAACTCAGCCGCTGCTTGAGCAGCAGAGGTAGCATCCTTAAATTTCATGTTCCAATTTCGCCTGCCAACAGAAACATTACCCTTACCATCTCAAGGAAATGATTGACCATGTTCCAACCTTTCATCCTTGAAACCTTAGTGGCATGAACCACCATCATCAACACAATATTGCCTTTAAAGTTCTACAACAGCTCTGGCAGCTAGGCTTGCATATTCTGCAAACTCAGCCGCTGCTTGAGTAGCAGAGGTAGCATCCATAAATTTCATGTTCCAATTCTGCCTGCCAACAGAAAAATTACCATTACCATCTCCAGAAAATGATTGCCCATGTTCCAACCTTTCATCCTTGAAACCTAAGTGGCATGAACCACCATCATCAACACAATATTGCCTTGAAAGTTCTACAACAGCTCTGGCAGCTAGGCTTGACTGTTATGCAAATTCAGCCGCTGCTTGAGCAGCAGAGGTAGCATCCTTAAATTTCATGTTCCAATTTCGCCTGCCAATAGAAAAATTACCATTACCATCTCTAGGAATTGATTGCCCATGTTCAAACCTTTCATCCTTGAAACCTAAGTGGCATGAACCACCATCACCAACTCAATATTGCCTTGAAAGTTCTACAACAACTCTGGCAGCTAGGCTTGAATGTTCTGCAAATTCAACCGCTGCTTGAGCAGCAGAGGTAGCATCCTTAAATTTTATGTTACAATTTCGCCTGCCAACAGAAAAATTACCAATACAATCTCTAGGAAATGATTGCCCATGTTCCAACCTTTCATCCTTGAAACCTAAGTGGCATGAACCACCATCATCAACACAATATTGCCTTGAAAGTTCTACAACAGCTCTAGCATCTAGGCTTGCATATTCTGCAAACTCAGCCGCTGCTTGAGCAGCATAGGTAGCATCCATAAATTTCATGTTCCAATTCTGCCTGCCAATAGGAAAATTACCATTACCATCTCCCAGAAATGATTGCCCATGTTCAAACCTTTCATCCTTGAAACCTAAGTGGCATGAACCACCATCATCAACTCAATATTGCCTTGAAAGTTCTACAACAACTCTGGCAGCTAGGCTTGAATGTTATGCAAACTCAGCCGCTGCTTGAGTAGCAGAGGTAGCATCCTTAAATTTCATGTTCCAATTTCGCCAGCCAACAGAATAATTACCATTACCATCTCCAGGAAATGATTGCCCTTGTTCCAACCATTCATCATTGAAACCTAAGTGGCATGAACCACCACCATCAACACAATATTGCCTTTAAAGTTCTACAACAGCTCTGGCAGCTAGGCTTGCATATTCTGCAAACTCAGCCGCTGCTTGAGTAGCAGAGGTAGCATCCATAAATTTCATGTTCCAATTCTGCCTGCCAACAGAAAAATTACCATTACCATCTCCAGAAAATGATTGCCCATGTTCCAACCTTTCATCCTTGAAACCTAAGTGGCATGAACCACCATCATCAACACAATATTGCCTTTAAAGTTCTACAACAGCTCTGGCATCTAGGCTTGCATATTCTGCAAACCCAGCCACTGCTTGAGCAGCAGAGGTAGCATCCATAAATTTCATGTTCCAATTCTGCCTGCCAACAGAATAATTACCATTACCATCTCCAGGAAATGATTGCCCATGTTCCAACCTTTCATCCTTGAAACCTAAGTGGCATGAACCACCATCATCAACACAATATTGCCTTTAAAGTTCTACAACAGCTCTGGTAGCTAGGCTTGCATGTTCTGCAAACTCAGCCGCTGCTTGAGCAGCAGAGGTAGCATCCTTAAATTTCATGTTCCAATTCTGCCCGCAAACAGAAAAATTACCATTCATATCTCCAGGAAATGATTGCCCATGTTCCAACCTTTCATCCTTGAAACCTAAGTGGCATGAACCACCATCATCAAAAAAATATTGCCTTGAAAGTTCTACAACAGCTCTGGAATCTAGGCTTGCATATTCTGCAAACTCAGCCGCTGCTTGAGCAGCAGAGGTAGCATCCATAAATTTCATGTTCCAATTCTGCCTGCCAACAGAAAAGTTACCATTACCATCTCCAGGAAATGATTGCCCATGTTCCAACCTTTCATCCTTAAAACCTAAGTGGCATGAACCTCCCTCATCAACAAAATATTGCCTTGAAAGTTCTACAACAGCTCTGGCAGCTAAGCTTGCATATTCTGCAAACTCAGCCGCTGCTTGAGCAGCAGAGGTCGCATCCATAAATTTCATTTTCCAATTCTACCTGCCAACAGAAAAATTACCATTACCATCTCCAGGAAATGATTGCCTATGTTCCAACCTTTCATCCTTGAAACCTAAGTGGCATGAACCACCATCATCAGCACAATATTGTCTTGAAAGTTCTGCAACAGCTCTGGCCGCTAGGCTTGCATATTCTGCAAACTCAGCCGCTGCTTGAGCAGCAGAGGTAGCATCCAAAAATTTCATGTTCCAATTCTGCGTGCCAACAGAATAATTACCATTACCATCTCCAGGAAATGATTGCCCATGTTCCAACCTTTCATCCTTGAAACCTAAGTGGCATGAACCACCATCATCAACATAATATTGCCTTTAAAGTTCTACAACAGCTCTGGTAGCTAGGCTTGCATGTTCTGCAAACTCAGCCGCTGCTTGAGCAGCAGAGGTAGCATCCTTAAATTTCTTGTTCAAATTCTGCCCGCAAACAAAAAAATTACCATTCATATCTCCAGGAAATGATTGCCCATGTTCCAACCTTTCATCCTTGAAACCTAAGTGGCATGAACCACCATCATCAAAAAAACATTGCCTTGAAAGTTCTACAACAGCTCTGGCATCTAGGCTTGCATATTCTGCAAACTCAGCCGCTGCTTGAGCAGCAGAGGTAGCATCCATAAATTTCATGTTCCAATTTTGCCTGCCAACGGAAAAATTACCATTACCATCTCCAGGAAATGATTGCCCATGTTCCAACCTTTCATCCTTGAAACCTAAGTGGCATGAACCACCATCATCAACAAAATATTGCCTTGAAAGTTCTACAACAGCTCTGGCAGCTAAGCTTGCATGTTCTGCAATCTCAGCCGCTGCTTGAGCAGTAGAGGTAGCATTCTTAAATCTTATGCTCCAATTCTGCCTGCAAATAGAAAAATTACCATTCACATCTCTAGGAAATGATTGCCCATGTTCAAACCTTTCATCCTTGAAACCTAAGTGGCATGAACCACCATCATCAACTCAATATTGCCTTGAAAGTTCTACAACAACTCTGGCAGCTAGGCTTGAATGTTATGAAAATTCAGCCGCTGCTTGAGCAGCAGAGGTGGCATCCTTAAATTTCATGTTCCAATTTCGCCTGCCAACAGAAAAATTACCATTACCATCTCTAGGAAATGATTGCCCATGTTCCAACCTTTCATCCTTGAAACCTAAGTGGCATGAACAACCATCATCATCACAATATTGCCTTGAAAGTTCTACAACAGCTCTGGCATCTAGGCTTACATATTCTGCAAACTCAGCCGTTGCTTGAGCAGCAGAGGTAGCATTCTTAAATTTTATGCTCCAATTCTGCCTGCAAATAGAAAAATTAACATTCACATCTCTAGGAAATGATTGCCCATATTCAAACCTTTCATCCTTGAAACCTAAGTGGCATGAACCACCATCATCAACTCAATATTGCCTTGAAAGTTCTACAACAACTCTGGCAGCTAGGCTTGACTGTTATGCAAATTCAGCCGCTGCTTGAGCAGCAGAGGTAGCATCCTTAAATTTCATGTTCCAATTTCCCCTGCCAACAGAAAAATTACCATTACCATCTCTAGGAAATGATTGCCCATATTCAAACCTTTCATCCTTGAAACCTAAGTGGCATGAACCACCATCATCAACAAAATATTGCCTTGAAAGTTCTACAACAGCTCTGGCAGCTAAGCTTGCATGTTCTGCAAACTCAGCCGCTGCTTGAGCAGCAGAGGTAGCATTCTTAAATTTCATGTTCCAATTATGCCTGCCAACAGAAAAATTACCATTCACATCTCTAGGAAGTGATTGCCCATGTTCAAACCTTTCATCCTTGAAACCGAAGTGGCATGAACCACCATCATCAACACAATATTGCCTTTAAAGTTCTACAACAGCTATGGCAGCTAGGCTTGCATGTTCTACAAACTCAGTCGTTGCTTGATAAGCAGAGGTAGCATCCCTAAATTTCATGTTCCAATTCTTCCTGCCAACAGAAAAATTACCATAACCTTCTCAAGGAAATAATTGCCCTTGTTCCAACCTTTCATCCTTGAAACCTAAGTGGTATGAACCACCACCATCAACACAATATTGCCTCTAAAGTTCTACAACTGCTCTGGCAGCTAGGCTTGCATATTCTGCAAACTCAGCCGCTGCTTGAGCAGCAGAGGTAGCATCCATAAATTTCATGTTCCAATTCTGCCTGCCAACAGAAAAATTACCATTACCATCTCCAGGAAATGATTGCCCATGTTCCAGCCTTTCATCCTTGAAACCTAAGTGGCATGAACCACCATCATCAACACAATATTGCCTTGAAAGTTCTACAACAGTTCTGGCAGCTAGGCTTGCATATTCTGCAAACTCAACCGCTGCTTGAGCAGCAGAGGTAGCATCCATAAATTTCATGTTCCAATTCTGCGTGCCAACAGAATAATTACCATTACCATCTCCAGGAAATGATTGCCCATGTTCCAACCTTTTATCCTTGAAACCTAAGTGGCATGAACCACCATCATCAAAAAAATATTGCCTTGAAAGTTCTACAACAGCTCTGGAATCTAGGCTTGCATATTCTGCAAACTCAGCCGCTGCTTGAGCAGCAGAGGTAGCATCCATAAATTTCATGTTCCAATTCTGCCTGCCAACAGAAAAATTACCATTACCATCTCCAGGAAACGATTGCCCATGTTCCAACCTTTCATCCTTGCAACCTAAGTGGCATGAACCACCATCATCAACAAAATACTGCCTTGAAAGTTCTACAACAGCTCTGGCATCTAGGCATGCATGTTCTGCAAACTCAGCCGTTGCTTGAGCAGCAGAGGTAGCATCCCTTAATTTCATGTTCCAATTCTGCCTGCCAACAGAAAAATTACCATTACCTTCTCAAGGAAATGATTGCCCTTGTTCCAACCATTCATCATTGAAACCTAAGTGGCATGAACCACCACCATCAACACAATATTGCCTTTAAAGTTCTACAACAGCTCTGGCAGCTAGGCTTGCATATTATGCAAACTCAGCCGTTGCTTGAGTAGCAGAGGTAGCATCCATAAATTTCATGTTCCAATTCTGCCTGCCAACAGAACAATTACCATTACCATCTCCAGAAAATGATTGCCCATGTTCCAACCTTTCATCCTTGAAACCTAAGTGGCATGAACCACCATCATCAACACAATATTGCCTATAAAGTTCTACAACAGCTCTGGTAGCTAGGCTTGCATGTTCTGCAAACTCAGCTGCTGCTTGAGCAGTAGAAGTAGCATCCTTAAATTTCATGTTCCAATTCTGCCCGCAAACTTAAAAATTACCATTCATATCTCCAGGAAATGATTGCCCATGTTCCAACTTTTCATCCTTGAAACCTAAGTGGCATGAACCACCATCATCAAAAAAATATTGCCTTGAAAGTTCTACAACAGCTCTGGCATCTAGGCTTGCATATTCTGCAAACTCAGCCGCTGCTTGAGCAGCAGAGGTAGCATCCATAAATTTCATGTTCCAATTCTGCCTGCCAACAGAAAAATTACCATTACCATCTCCAGGAAATGATTGCCCATGTTCCAACCTTTCATCCTTGAAACCTAAGTGGCATGAACCACCATCATCAACAAAATATTGCCTTGAAAGTTCTACAACAGTTCTGGTAGCTAAACTTGCATATTCTGCAAACTCAGCCGCTGCTTGAGCAGCATAGGTAGCATCCATAAATTTCATGTTCCAATTCTGCCTGCCAACAGAAAAATTACCATTACCATCTCCAGGAAATGATTGCCCATGTTCCAGCCTTTCATCCTTGAAACCTAAGTGGCATGAACCACCATCATCAACACAATATTGCCTTGAAAGTTCTACAACAGTTCTGGCAGCTAGGCTTGCATATTCTGCAAACTCAACCGCTGCTTGAGCACCAGAGGTAGCATCCATAAATTTCATGTTCCAATTCTGCGTGCCAACAGAATAATTACCATTACCATCTCCAGGAAATGATTGCCCATGTTCCAACCTTTTATCCTTGAAACCTAAGTGGCATGAACCACCATCATCAAAAAAATATTGCCTTGAAAGTTCTACAACAGCTCTGGAATCTAGGCTTGCATATTCTATAAACTCAGCTGCTGCTTGAGCTGCAGAGGTTGCATCCATAAATTTCATGTTCCAATTCTGCCTGCCAACAGAAAAATTACCATTACCATCTCCAGGAAACGATTGCCCATGTTCCAACCTTTCATCCTTGCAACCTAAGTGGCATGAACCACCATCATCAACAAAATACTGCCTTGAAAGTTCTACAACAGCTCTGGCATCTAGGCATGCATGTTCTGCAAACTCAGCCGTTGCTTGAGCAGCAGAGGTAGCATCCCTAAATTTCATGTTCCAATTCTGCCTGCCAACAGAAAAATTACCATTACCTTCTCAAGGAAATGATTGCCCTTGTTCCAACCATTCATCATTGAAACCTAAGTGGCATGAACCACCACCATCAACACAATATTGCCTTTAAAGTTCTACAACAGCTCTGGCAGCTAGGCTTGCATATTATGCAAACTCAGCCGTTGCTTGAGTAGCAGAGGTAGCATCCATAAATTTCATGTTCCAATTCTGCCTGCCAACAGAACAATTACCATTACCATCTCCAGAAAATGATTGCCCATGTTCCAACCTTTCATCCTTGAAACCTAAGTGGCATGAACCACCATCATCAACACAATATTGCCTCTAAAGTTCTACAACAGCTCTGGTAGCTAGGCTTGCATGTTCTGCAAACTCAGCTGCTGCTTGAGCAGTAGAAGTAGCATCCTTAAATTTCATGTTCCAATTCTGCCCGCAAACTTAAAAATTACCATTCATATCTCCAGGAAATGATTGCCCATGTTCCAACTTTTCATCCTTGAAACCTAAGTGGCATGAACCACCATCATCAAAAAAATATTGCCTTGAAAGTTCTACAACAGCTCTGGCATCTAGGCTTGCATATTCTGCAAACTCAGCCGCTGCTTGAGCAGCAGAGGTAGCATCCATAAATTTCATGTTCCAATTCTGCCTGCCAACAGAAAAATTACCATTACCATCTCCAGGAAATGATTGCCCATGTTCCAACCTTTCATCCTTGAAACCTAAGTGGCATGAACCACCATCATCAACAAAATATTGCCTTGAAAGTTCTACAACAGTTCTGGTAGCTAAACTTGCATATTCTGCAAACTCAGCCGCTGCTTGAGCAGCATAGGTAGCATCCATAAATTTCATGTTCCAATTCTGCCTGCCAACAGAAAAATTACCATTACCATCTCCAGGAAATGATTGCCCATGTTCCAGCCTTTCATCCTTGAAACCTACGTGGCATGAACCACCATCATCAACACAATATTGCCTTGAAAGTTCTACAACAGTTCTGGCAGCTAGGCTTGCATATTCTGCAAACTCAACCGCTGCTTGAGCACCAGAGGTAGCATCCATAAATTTCATGTTCCAATTCTGCGTGCCAACAGAATAATTACCATTACCATCTCCAGGAAATGATTGCCCATGTTCCAACCTTTTATCATTGAAACCTAAGTGGCATGAACCACCATCATCAAAAAAATATTGCCTTGAAAGTTCTACAACAGCTCTGGAATCTAGGCTTGCATATTCTATAAACTCAGCTGCTGCTTGAGCTGCAGAGGTTGCATCCATAAATTTCATGTTCCAATTCTGCCTGCCAACAGAAAAATTACCATTACCATCTCCAGGAAACGATTGCCCATGTTCCAACCTTTCATCCTTGCAACCTAAGTGGCATGAACCACCATCATCAACAAAATACTGCCTTGAAAGTTCTACAACAGCTCTGGCATCTAGGCATGCATGTTCTGCAAACTCAGCCGTTGCTTGAGCAGCAGAGGTAGCATCCCTAAATTTCATGTTCCAATTCTGCCTGCCAACAGAAAAATTACCATTACCTTCTCAAGGAAATGATTGCCCTTGTTCCAACCATTCATCATTGAAACCTAAGTGGCATGAACCACCACCATCAACACAATATTGCCTTTAAAGTTCTACAACAGCTCTGGCAGCTAGGCTTGCATATTATGCAAACTCAGCCGTTGCTTGAGTAGCAGAGGTAGCATCCATAAATTTCATGTTCCAATTCTGCCTGCCAACAGAAAAATTACCATTACCATCTCCAGAAAATGATTGCCCATGTTCCAACCTTTCATCCTTGAAACCTAAGTGGCATGAACCACCATCATCAACACAATATTGCCTATAAAGTTCTACAACAGCTCTGGTAGCTAGGCTTGCATGTTCTGCAAACTCAGCTGCTGCTTGAGCAGTAGAAGTAGCATCCTTAAATTTCATGTTCCAATTCTGCCCGCAAACTTAAAAATTACCATTCATATCTCCAGGAAATGATTGCCCATGTTCCAACTTTTCATCCTTGAAACCTAAGTGGCATGAACCACCATCATCAAAAAAATATTGCCTTGAAAGTTCTACAACAGCTCTGGCATCTAGGCTTGCATATTCTGCAAACTCAGCCGCTGCTTGAGCAGCAGAGGTAGCATCCATAAATTTCATGTTCCAATTCTGCCTGCCAACAGAAAAATTACCATTACCATCTCCAGGAAATGATTGCCCATGTTCCAACCTTTCATCCTTGAAACCTAAGTGGCATGAACCACCATCATCAACAAAATATTGCCTTGAAAGTTCTACAACAGTTCTGGTAGCTAAACTTGCATATTCTGCAAACTCAGCCGCTGCTTGAGCAGCAGAGGTAGCATCCATAAATTTCATGTTCCAATTCTGCCTGCCAACAGAAAAATTACCATTACCATCTCCAGGAAATGATTGCCCATGTTCCAGCCTTTCATCCTTGAAACCTAAGTGGCATGAACCACCATCATCAACACAATATTGCCTTGAAAGTTCTACAACAGTTCTGGCAGCTAGGCTTGCATATTCTGCAAACTCAACCGCTGCTTGAGCACCAGAGGTAGCATCCATAAATTTCATGTTCCAATTCTGCGTGCCAACAGAATAATTACCATTACCATCTCCAGGAAATGATTGCCCATGTTCCAACCTTTTATCCTTGAAACCTAAGTGGCATGAACCACCATCATCAAAAAAATATTGCCTTGAAAGTTCTACAACAGCTCTGGCATCTAGGCTTGCATATTCTGCAAACTCAGCCGCTGCTTGAGCAGCAGAGGTAGCATCCATAAATTTCATGTTCATATTCTGCCTACCAACAGAAAAATTACCATTACCATCTCCAGGAAATGATTGCCCATGTTCCAACCTTTCATCCTTGAAACCTAAGTGGCATGAACCACCATCATCAACAAAATATTGCCTTGAAAGTTCTACAACAGTTCTGGTAGCTAAACTTGCATATTCTGCAAACTCAGCCGCTGCTTGAGCAGCAGAGGTAGCATCCATAAATTTCATGTTCCAATTCTGCCTGCCAACAGAAAAATTACCATTACCATCTCCAGGAAATGATTGCCCATGTTCCAGCCTTTCATCCTTGAAACCTAAGTGGCATGAACCACCATCATCAACACAATATTGCCTTGAAAGTTCTACAACAGTTCTGGCAGCTAGGCTTGCATATTCTGCAAACTCAACCGCTGCTTGAGCAGCAGAGGTAGCATCCATAAATTTCATGTTCCAATTCTGCGTGCCAACAGAATAATTACCATTACCATCTCCAGGAAATGATTGCCCATGTTCCAACCTTTCATCCTTGAAACCTAAGTGGCATGAACCACCATCATCAACATAATATTGCCTTTAAAGTTCTACAACAGCTCTGGTAGCTAGGCTTGCATGTTCTGCAAACTCAGTCGCTGCTTGAGTAGTAAAGGTAGCATCCTTAAATTTCGTGTTCAAATTCTGCCCGCAAACAGAAAAATTACCATTCATATCTCCAGGAAATGATTGCCCATGTTCCAACCTTTTATCCTTGAAACCTAAGTGGCATGAACCACCATCATCAAAAAAACATTGCCTTGAAAGTTCTACAACAGCTCTGGCATCTAGGCTTGCATATTCTGCAAACTCAGCCGCTGCTTGAGCAGCAGAGGTAGCATCCATAAATTTCATGTTCCAATTCTGCCTGCCAACAGAAAAATTACCATTACCATCTCCAGGAAATGATTGCCCATGTTCCAGCCTTTCATCCTTGAAACCTAAGTGGCATGAACCACCATCATCAACACAATATTGCCTTGAAAGTTCTACAACAGTTCTGGCAGCTAGGCTTGCATATTCTGCAAACTCAACCGCTGCTTGAGCAGCAGAGGTAGCATCCATAAATTTCATGTTCCAATTCTGCGTGCCAACAGAATAATTACCATTACCATCTCCAGGAAATGATTGCCCTTGTTCCAACCATTCATCATTGAAACCTAAGTGGCATGAACCACCACCATCAACACAATATTGCCTTTAAAGTTCTACAACAGCTCTGGCAGCTAGGCTTGCATATTCTGCAAACTCAGCCGCTGCTTGAGGAGCAGAGGTAGCATCCATAAATTTCATGTTCCAATTCTGCCTGCCAACAGAATAATTACCATTACCATCTCCAAGAAATGATTGCCCATGTTCAAACCTTTCATCCTTGCAACCTAAGTGGCATGAACCACCATCATCAACAAAATACTGCCTTGAAAGTTCTACAACAGCTCTGGCATCTAGGCTTGCATGTTCTGCAAACTCAGCCGTTGCTTGAGCAGCAGAGGTAGCATCCCTAAATTTCATGTTCCAATTCTGCCAGCCAACAGAAGAATTACCATTACCATCTCCAGGAAATGATTGCCCATGTTCCAACCTTTCATCCTTGCAACCTAAGTGGCATGAACCACCATCATCAACAAAATACTGCCTTGAAAGTTCTACAACAGCTCTGGCATCTAGGCATGCATGTTCTGCAAACTCAACCGTTGCTTGAGCAGCAGAGGTAGCATCCCTAAATTTCATGTTCCAATTCTACCTGCCAACAGAAAAATTACCATTACCTTCTCAAGGAAATGATTGCCCTTGTTCCAACCTTTCATCATTGAAACCTAAGTGGCATGAACCACCACCATCAACACAATATTGCCTTTAAAGTTCTACAACAGCTCTGGCAGCTACGCTTGCATATTCTGCAAACTCAGCCCGCTGCTTGAGGAGCAGAGGTAGCATCCATAAATTTCATGTTCCAATTCTGCCTGCCAACAGAATAATTACCATTACCATCTCCAGGAAATGATTGCCCATGTTCAAACCTTTCATCCTTGCAACCTAAGTGGCATGAACCACCATCATCAACAAAATACTGCCTTGAAAGTTCTACAACAGCTCTGGCATCTAGGCTTGCATGTTCTGCAAACTCAGCCGTTGCTTGAGCAGCAGAGGTAGCATCCCTAAATTTCATGTTCCAATTCTGCCAGCCAACAGAATAATTACCATTACCATCTCCAGGAAATGATTGCCCTTGTTCCAACCATTCATCATTGAAACCTAAGTGGCATGAACCACCACCATCAACACAATATTGCCTTTAAAGTTCTACAACAGCTCTGGCAGCTAGGCTTGCATATTCTGCAAACTCAGCCGCTGCTTGAGTAGCAGAGGTAGCATCCATAAATTTCATGTTCCAATTCTGCCTGCCAACAGAAAAATTACCATTACCATCTCCAGAAAATGATTGCCCATGTTCCAACCTTTCATCCTTGAAACCTAATTGGCATGAACCACCATCATCAACACAATATTGCCTTTAAAGTTCTACAACAGCTCTGGTAGCTAGGCTTGCATGTTCTGCAAACTCAGCCGCTGCTTGAGCAGTAGAAGTAGCATCCTTAAATTTCATGTTCCAATTCTGCCCGCAAACAGAAAAATTACCATTCATATCTCCAGGAAATGATTGCCCATGTTCCAACTTTTCATCCTTGAAACCTAAGTGGCATGAACCACCATCATCAAAAAAATATTGCCTTGAAAGTTCTACAACAGCTCTGGCATCTAGGCTTGCATATTCTGCAAACTCAGCCGCTGCTTGAGCAGCAGAGGTTAGCATCCATAAATTTCATGTTCCAATTCTGCCTGCCAACAGAAAAATTACCATTACCATCTCCAGGAAATGATTGCCCATGTTCCAACCTTTCATCCTTGAAACCTAAGTGGCATGAACCACCATCATCAACAAAATATTGCCTTGAAAGTTCTACAACAGCTCTGGTAGCTAAACTTGCATATTTCTGCAAACTCAGCCGCTGCTTGAGCAGCAGAGGTAGCATCCATAAATTTCATGTTCCAATTCTGCCTGCCAACAGAAAAATTACCATTACCATCTCCAGGAAATGATTGCCCATGTTCCAACCTTTCATCCTTGAAACCTAAGTGGCATGAACCACCATCATCAACACAATATTGCCTTGAAAGTTCTACAACAGTTCTGGCAGCTAGGCTTGCATATTCTGCAAACTCAACCGCTGCTTGAGAAGCAGAGGTAGCATCCATAAATTTCATGTTCCAATTCTGCGTGCCAACAGAATAATTACCATTACCATCTCCAGGAAATGATTGCCCTTGTTCCAACCATTCATCATTGAAACCTAAGTGGCATGAACCACCACCATCAACACAATATTGCCTTTAAAGTTCTACAACAGCTCTGGCAGCTAGGCTTGCATATTCTGCAAACTCAGCCGCTGCTTGAGTAGCAGAGGTAGCATCCATAAATTTCATGTTCCAATTCTGCCTGCCAACAGAAAAATTACCATTACCATCTCTCCAGAAAATGATTGCCCATGTTCCAACCTTTTATCCTTGAAACCTAAGTGGCATGAACCACCATCATCAAAAAAACATTGCCTTGAAAGTTCTACAACAGCTCTGGCATCTAGGCTTGCATATTCTGCAAACTCAGCCGCTGCTTGAGCAGCAGAGGTAGCATCCATAAATTTCATGTTCCAATTCTGCCTGCCAACAGAAAAATTACCATTACCATCTCCAGGAAATGATTGCCCATGTTCCAACCTTTCATCCATGAAACCTAAGTGGCATGAACCACCATCATCAACAAAATATTGCCTTGAAAGTTCTACAATAGCTCTGGCAGCTAAGCTTGCATGTTCTGCAATCTCAGCCGCTGCTTGAGCACTAGAGGTAGCATTCTTAAATTTTATGCTCCAATTCTGCCTGCAAATAGAAAAATTACCATTCACATCTCTAGGAAATGATTGCCCATGTTCAAACCTTTCATCCTTGAAACCTAAGTGGCATGAACCACCATCATCAACTCAATATTGCCTTGAAAGTTCTACAACAACTCTGGCAGCTAGGCTTGAATGTTATGAAAATTCAGCCGCTGCTTGAGCAGCAGAGGTGGCATCCTTAAATTTCATGTTCCAATTTCGCCAGCCAACAGAAAAATTACCATTACCATCTCTAGGAAATGATTGCCCATGTTCCAACCTTTCATCCTTGCAACCTAAGTGGCATGAACCACCATCATCAACAAAATACTGCCTTGAAAGTTCTACAACAGCTCTGGCATCTAGGCATGCATGTTCTGCAAACTCAACCGTTGCTTGAGCAGCAGAGGTAGCATCCCTAAATTTCATGTTCCAATTCTACCTGCCAACAGAAGAATTACCATTACCTTCTCAAGGAAATGATTGCCCATGTTCCAACCTTTCATCATTGAAACCTAAGTGGCATGAACCACCATCATCAACAAAATACTGCCTTGAAAGTTCTACAACAGCTCTGGCATCTAGGCATGCATGTTCTGCAAACTCAACCGTTGCTTGAGCAGCAGAGGTAGCATCCCTAAATTTCATGTTCCAATTCTGCCTGCCAACAGAAAAATTACCATTACCTTCTCAAGGAAATGATTGCCCTTGTTCCAACCTTTCATCATTGAAACCTAAGTGGCATGAACCACCACCATCAACACAATATTGCCTTTAAAGTTCTACAACAGCTCTGGCAGCTACGCTTGCATATTCTGCAAACTCAGCCCGCTGCTTGAGGAGCAGAGGTAGCATCCATAAATTTCATGTTCCAATTCTGCCTGCCAACAGAATAATTACCATTACCATCTCCAGGAAATGATTGCCCATGTTCAAACCTTTCATCCTTGCAACCTAAGTGGCATGAACCACCATCATCAACAAAATACTGCCTTGAAAGTTCTACAACAGCTCTGGCATCTAGGCTTGCATGTTCTGCAAACTCAGCCGTTGCTTGAGCAGCAGAGGTAGCATCCCTAAATTTCATGTTCCAATTCTGCCAGCCAACAGAATAATTACCATTACCATCTCCAGGAAATGATTGTCCATGTTCCAACCTTTCATCCTTGAAAACTAAGTGGCATGAACCACCATCATCAACACAATATTGCCTTGAAAGTTCTACAACAGCTCTGGCAGCTAGGCTTGCATATTCTGCAAACTCAGCCGCTGCTTGAGCAGCAGAGGTAGCATCCATAAATTTCATGTTCCAATTCTGCCTGCCAACAGAATAATTACCATTACCATCTCCAGGAAATGATTGCCCATGTTCAAACCTTTCATCCTTGAAACCTAAGTGGCATGAACCACCATCATCAACTCAGTATTGCCTTGAAAGTTCTACAACAACTCTGGTAGCTAGGCTTGAATGTTATGCAAATTCAGCTGCCGCTTGAGCAGCAGAGGTAGCATCCTTAAATTTCATGTTCCAATTTCGCCTGCCAACAGAAAAATTACCATTACCATCTCTAGGAAATGATTGCCCATGTTCCAACCTTTCATCCTTGAAAACTAAGTGGCATGAACCACCATCATCAACACAATATTGCCTTGAAAGTTCTACAACAACTCTGGCAGCTAGGCTTGCATATTCTGCAAACTCAGCCGCTGCTTGAGCAGCAGAGGTAGCATCCATAAATTTCATGTTCCAATTCTGCCTGCCAACAGAATAATTACCATTACCATCTCCAGGAAATGATTGTCCATGTTCCAACCTTTCACCC
Source organism: Nicotiana tomentosiformis (assembly GCF_000390325.3). NCBI lineage: Eukaryota > Viridiplantae > Streptophyta > Magnoliopsida > Solanales > Solanaceae > Nicotiana > Nicotiana tomentosiformis. The sequence continues at coordinate 15,906 of NW_027174683.1, forward strand.
TTGAAACCTAAGTGGCATGAACCACCATCATCAACCCAATATTGCCTTTAAAGTTCTACAACAGCTCTGGTAGCTAGGCTTGCATGTTCTGCAAACTCAGTCGCTGCTTGAGCAGTAGAGGTAGCATCCTTAAATTTCGTGTTCAAATTCTGCCTGCCAACAGAAAAATTACCATTACCATCTCCAGGAAATGATTGCCCATGTTCCAACCTTTCATCCTTGAAACCTAAGTGGCATGAACCACCATCATCAACAAAATATTGCCTTGAAAGTTCTACAACAGCTCTGGCAGCTAAGCTTGCATGTTCTACAATCTTAGCCGCTGCTTGAGCAGTAGAGGTAGCATTCTTAAATTTTATGCTACAATTCTGCCTGCAAATAGAAACATTACCATTTACATCTCTAGGAAATGATTGCCCATGTTCAAAACTTTCATCCCTGAAACCTAAGTGGTATGAACCACCATCATCAACTCAATATTGCCTTGAAAGTTCTACAACAACTCTGGCAGATAGGCTTGAATGTTATGCAAATTCAGCCGCTGCTTGAGCAGTAGAGGTAGCATCCTTAAATTTCATGTTCCAATTTCGCCTGCCAACAGAAAAATTACCATTACCATCTCTAGGAAATGATTGCCCATGTTCCAACCTTTCATCCTTGAAACCTAAGTGGCATGAACCACTATCATCAACACAATATTGCCTTGAAAGTTCTACAACAACTCTGGCAGCTAGGCTTGCATATTCTGCAAACTCAGCCGCTGCTTGAGCAGCAGAGGTAACATCCATAAATTTCATGTTCCAATTCTGCCTGCCAACAGAATAATTACCATTACCATCTCCAGGAAATGATTGCCCATGTTCCAACCTTTCACCCTTGAAACCTAAGATGCATGAACCACCATCATCAACCCAATATTGCCTTGAAAGTTCTACAACAGCTCTGGCAGCTAGGCTTGCATATTCTGCAAACTCAGCCGCTGCTTGAGCAGCAGAGGTAGCATCCATAAATTTCATGTTCCAATTCTGCCTGCCAACAGAATAATTACCATTACCATCTCCAGGAAATGATTGCCCATGTTCAAACCTTTCATCCTTGAAACCTAAGTGGCATGAACCACCATCATCAACTCAATATTGCCTTGAAAGTTCTACAACAGCTCTGACAGCTACGCTTGCATATTCTGCAAACTCAGCCGCTGCTTGAGGAGCAGAGGTAGCATCCATAAATTTCATGTTCCAATTCTGCCTGCCAACAGAAAAATTACCATTACCATCTCCAGGAAATGATCGTCCATGTTCCAACCTTTCATCCTTGAAAACTAAGTGGCATGAACCACCATCATCAACACAATATTGCCTTGAAAGTTCTACAACAGCTCTGGCAGCTAGGGCTTGCATATTCTGCAAACTCAGCCGCTGCTTGAGCAGCAGAGGTAGCATCCATAAATTTAATGTTCCAATTCTGCCTGCCAACAGAATAATTACCATTACCATCTCCAGGAAATGATTGCCCATGTTCAAACCTTTCATCCTTGAAACCTAAGTGGCATGAACCACCATCATCAACTCAATATTGCCTTGAAAGTTCTACAACAACTCTGGCAGCTAGGCTTGAACGTTATGCAAATTCAGCCGCTGCTTGAGCAGCAGAGGTAGCATCCTTAAATTTCATGTTCCAATTTCGCCTGCCAACAGAAAAATTACCATTACCATCTCTAGGAAATGATTGCCCATGTTCCAACCTTTCATCCTTGAAAACTAAGTGGCATGAACCACCATCATCAACACAATATTGCCTTGAAAGTTCTACAACAACTCTGGCAGCTAGGCTTGCATATTCTGCAAACTCAGCCGCTGCTTGAGCAGCAGAGGTAGCATCCATAAATTTCATGTTCCAATTCTGCCTGCCAACAGAATAATTACCATTACCATCTCCAGGAAATGATTGTCCATGTTCCAACCTTTCACCCTTGAAACCTAAGTGGCATGAACCACCATCATCAACCCAATATTGCCTTTAAAGTTCTACAACAGCTCTGGTAGCTAGGCTTGCATGTTCTGCAAACTCAGTCGCTGCTTGAGCAGTAGAGGTAGCATCCTTAAATTTCGTGTTCAAATTCTGCCTGCCAACAGAAAAATTACCATTACCATCTCCAGGAAATGATTGCCCATGTTCCAACCTTTCATCCTTGAAACCTAAGTGGCATGAACCACCATCATCAACAAAATATTGCCTTGAAAGTTCTACAACAGCTCTGGCAGCTAAGCTTGCATGTTCTACAATCTTAGCCGCTGCTTGAGCAGTAGAGGTAGCATTCTTAAATTTTATGCTACAATTCTGCCTGCAAATAGAAACATTACCATTTACATCTCTAGGAAATGATTGCCCATGTTCAAAACTTTCATCCCTGAAACCTAAGTGGTATGAACCACCATCATCAACTCAATATTGCCTTGAAAGTTCTACAACAACTCTGGCAGATAGGCTTGAATGTTATGCAAATTCAGCCGCTGCTTGAGCAGTAGAGGTAGCATCCTTAAATTTCATGTTCCAATTTCGCCTGCCAATAGAAAAATTACCATTACCATCTCTAGGAAATGATTGCCCATGTTCCAACCTTTCATCCTTGAAACCTAAGTGGCATGAACCACCATCATCAACACAATATTGCCTTGAAAGTTCTACAACAGCTCTGGCAGCTAGTCTTGCATATTCTGCAAACTCAGCCGCTGCTTGAGCAGCAGAGGTAGCATCCATAAATTTAATGTTCCAATTCTGCCTGCCAACAGAATAATTACCATTACCATCTCCAGGAAATGATTGCCCATGTTCAAACCTTTCATCCTTGAAACCTAAGTGGCATGAACCACCATCATCAACTCAATATTGCCTTGAAAGTTCTACAACAACTCTGGCAGCTAGGCTTGAACGTTATGCAAATTCAGCCGCTGCTTGAGCAGCAGAGGTAGCATCCTTAAATTTCATGTTCCAATTTCGCCTGCCAACAGAAAAATTACCATTACCATCTCTAGGAAATGATTGCCCATGTTCCAACCTTTCATCCTTGAAAACTAAGTGGCATGAACCACCATCATCAACACAATATTGCCTTGAAAGTTCTACAACAACTCTGGCAGCTAGGCTTGCATATTCTGCAAACTCAGCCGCTGCTTGAGCAGCAGAGGTAGCATCCATAAATTTCATGTTCCAATTCTGCCTGCCAACAGAATAATTACCATTACCATCTCCAGGAAATGATTGTCCATGTTCCAACCTTTCACCCTTGAAACCTAAGTGGCATGAACCACCATCATCAACCCAATATTGCCTTTAAAGTTCTACAACAGCTCTGGTAGCTAGGCTTGCATGTTCTGCAAACTCAGTCGCTGCTTGAGCAGTAGAGGTAGCATCCTTAAATTTCGTGTTCAAATTCTGCCTGCCAACAGAAAAATTACCATTACCATCTCCAGGAAATGATTGCCCATGTTCCAACCTTTCATCCTTGAAACCTAAGTGGCATGAACCACCATCATCAACAAAATATTGCCTTGAAAGTTCTACAACAGCTCTGGCAGCTAAGCTTGCATGTTCTACAATCTTAGCCGCTGCTTGAGCAGTAGAGGTAGCATTCTTAAATTTTATGCTACAATTCTGCCTGCAAATAGAAACATTACCATTTACATCTCTAGGAAATGATTGCCCATGTTCAAAACTTTCATCCCTGAAACCTAAGTGGTATGAACCACCATCATCAACTCAATATTGCCTTGAAAGTTCTACAACAACTCTGGCAGATAGGCTTGAATGTTATGCAAATTCAGCCGCTGCTTGAGCAGTAGAGGTAGCATCCTTAAATTTCATGTTCCAATTTCGCCTGCCAATAGAAAAATTACCATTACCATCTCTAGGAAATGATTGCCCATGTTCCAACCTTTCATCCTTGAAACCTAAGTGGCATGAACCACTATCATCAACACAATATTGCCTTGAAAGTTCTACAACAACTCTGGCAGCTAGGCTTGCATATTCTGCAAACTCAGCCGCTGCTTGAGCAGCAGAGGTAACATCCATAAATTTCATGTTCCAATTCTGCCTGCCAACAGAATAATTACCATTACCATCTCCAGGAAATGATTGCCCATGTTCCAACCTTTCACCCTTGAAACCTAAGTGGCATGAACCACCATCATCAACCCAATATTGCCTTGAAAGTTCTACAACAGCTCTGGCAGCTAGGCTTGCATATTCTGCAAACTCAGCCGCTGCTTGAGCAGCAGAGGTAGCATCCATAAATTTCATGTTCCAATTCTGCCTGCCAACAGAATAATTACCATTACCATCTCCAGGAAATGATTGCCCATGTTCAAACCTTTCATCCTTGAAACCTAAGTGGCATGAACCACCATCATCAACTCAATATTGCCTTGAAAGTTCTACAACAGCTCTGACAGCTACGCTTGCATATTCTGCAAACTCAGCCGCTGCTTGAGGAGCAGAGGTAGCATCCATAAATTTTATGTTCCAATTCTGCCTGCCAACAGAAAAATTACCATTACCATCTCCAGGAAATGATCGTCCATGTTCCAACCTTTCATCCTTGAAAACTAAGTGGCATGAACCACCATCATCAACACAATATTGCCTTGAAAGTTCTACAACAGCTCTGGCAGCTAGGCTTGCATATTCTGCAAACTCAGCCGCTGCTTGAGCAGCAGAGGTAGCATCCATAAATTTAATGTTCCAATTCTGCCTGCCAACAGAATAATTACCATTACCATCTCCAGGAAATGATTGCCCATGTTCAAACCTTTCATCCTTGAAACCTAAGTGGCATGAACCACCATCATCAACTCAATATTGCCTTGAAAGTTTTACAACAACTCTGGCAGCTAGGCTTGAACGTTATGCAAATTCAGCCGCTGCTTGAGCAGCAGAGGTAGCATCCTTAAATTTCATGTTCCAATTTCGCCTGCCAACAGAAAAATTACCATTACCATCTCTAGGAAATGATTGCCCATGTTCCAACCTTTCATCCTTGAAAACTAAGTGGCATGAACCACCATCATCAACACAATATTGCCTAGAAAGTTCTACAACAACTCTGGCAGCTAGGCTTGCATATTCTGCAAACTCAGCCGCTGCTTGAGCAGCAGAGGTAGCATCCATAAATTTCATGTTCCAATTCTGCCTGCCAACAGAATAATTACCATTACCATCTTCAGGAAATGATTGCCCATGTTCCAACCTTTCACCCTTGAAACCTAAGTGGCATGAACCACCATCATCAACCCAATATTGCCTTGAAAGTTCTACAACAGCTCTGGCAGCTAGGCCTGCATATTCTGCAAACTCAACCGCTGCTTGAGCAGCCGAGGTAGCATCCATAAATTTCATGTTCCAATTCTGCCTGCCAACAGAATAATTACCATTACCATCTCCAGGAAATGATTGCCCATGTTCAAACCTTTCATCCTTGAAACCTAAGTGGCATGAACCACCATCATCAACTCAATATTGCCTTGAAAGTTCTACAACAACTCTGGCAGCTAGGCTTGAATGTTATGCAAATTCAGCCGCTGCTTGAGCAGCAGAGGTAGCATCCTTAAATTTCATGTTCCAATTTCGCCTGCCAACATTAAAATTACCATTACCATCTCTAGGAAATGATTGCCCATGTTCCAACCTTTCATCCTTGAAAACTAAGTGGCATGAACCACCATCATCAACACAATATTGCCTTGAAAGTTCTACAACAACTCTGGCAGCTAGGCTTGCATATTTCTGCAAACTCAGCCGCTGCTTGAGCAGCAGAGGTAGCATCCATAAATTTCATGTTCCAATTCTGCCTGCCAACAGAATAATTACCATTACCATCTCCAGGAAATGATTGCCCATGTTCCAACCTTTCACCCTTGAAACCTAAGTGGCATGAACCACCATCATCAACCCAATATTGCCTTTAAAGTTCTACAACAGCTCTGGTAGCTAGGCTTGCATGTTCTGCAAACTCAGTCGCTGCTTGAGCAGTAGAGGTAGCATCCTTAAATTTCGTGTTCAAATTCTGCCTGCCAACAGAAAAATTACCATTACCATCTCCAGGAAATGATTGCCCATGTTCCAACCTTTCATCCTTGAAACCTAAGTGGCATGAACCACCATCATCAACAAAATATTGCCTTGAAAGTTCTACAACAGCTCTGGCAGCTAAGCTTGCATGTTCTGCAATCTTAGCCGCTGCTTGAGCAGTAGAGGTAGCATTCTTAAATTTTATGCTCCAATTCTGCCTGCAAATTGAAAAATTACCATTTACATCTCTAGAAAATGATTGCCCATGTTCAAACCTTTCATCCCTGAAACCTATGTGGCATGAACCACCATCATCAACTCAATATTGCCTTGAAAGTTCTACAACAACTCTGGTAGCTAGGCTTGAATGTTATGCAAACTCAGCCGCTGCTTGAGCAGCAGAGGTAGCATCCATAAATTTCACGTACCAATTCTGCCTGCCAACAGAAGAATTACCATTACCATCTCCAGGAAATGATTGCTCATTTTCCAACCTTTCATCCTTGAAACCTAAGTGGCATGAACCACCATCATCAACAAAATACTGCCTTGAAAGTTCTACAACAGCTCTGGCATCTAGGCTTGCATGTTCTGCAAACTCAGCCGTTGCTTGAGCAGCAGAGGTAGCATCCCTAAATTTCATGTTCCAATTCTACCTGCCAACAGAAAAATTACCATTACCTTCTCAAGGAAATGATTGCCCTTGTTCCAACCTTTCATCATTGAAACCTAAGTGGCATGAACCACCACCATCAACACAATATTGCCTTTAAAGTTCTACAACAGCTCTGGCAGCTAAGCTTGCATGTTCTGCAAACTCAGCCACTGCTTGAGCAGCAGAGGTAGCATCCTTAAATTTCATGTTCCAATTTCGCCTGCCAACAGAAAAATTACCATTACCATCTCTAGGAAATGATTGCCCATGTTCCAACCTTTCATCCTTGAAACCTAAGTGGCTTGAACCACCATCATCAACACAATATTGCCTTTAAAGTTCTACAACAGCTATGGCAGCTAGGCTTGCATGCTCTGCAAACTCAGCCGCTGCTTGAGCAGCAGAGGTAGCATCCCTAAATTTCATGTTCCAATTCTGCCTGCCAATAGAAAAATTACCATTACCTTCTCAAGGATATGATTGCCCTTGTTCCAACCTTTCATCCTTGAAACCTAAGTGGCATGAACCACCACCATCAACACAATATTGCCTTTAAAGTTCTACAACAGCTCTGGCAGCTAGGCTTGCATATTCTTCAAACTCAACCGCTGCTTGAGCAGCAGAGGTAGCATCCATAAATTTCATGTTCCAATTCTGCCTGCCAACAGAAATATTACCATTACCATCTCCAGGAAATGATTGCCCATTTTCCAACCTTTCATCCTTGAAACCTAAGTGGCATGAACCACCATCATCAACAAAATATTGCCTTGAAAGTTCTACAACAGCTCTGGCAGCTAAGCTTGCATGTTCTGCATTCTCAGCCGCTGCTTGAGCAGTAGAGGTAGCATTCTTAAATTTTATGCTCCAATTCTGCCTGCAAATAGAAAAATTACCATTCACATCTGTAGGAAATGATTGCCCATGTTCAAACCTTTCATCCTTGAAACCTAAGTGGCATGAACCACCATCATCAACACAATATTGCCTTGAAAGTTCTACAACATCTCTGGCAGCTAGGCTTGCATGTTCTGCAAACTCAGTCGCTACTTGGGCAACAGAGGTAGCATCCTTAAATTTCATGTTCCAATTTCGCCTGCCAACAGAAAAATTACCATTACCATCTCTAGGAAATGATTTCCCATGTTCCAACCTTTCATCCTTGAAACCTAAGTGGCATGAACCACCATCATCAACATAATATTGCCTTTAAAGTTCTACAACAGCTCTGGTAGCTAGGCTTGCATATTCTGCGAACTCAGCCGCTGCTTGAGCAGCAGAGGTAGCATCCATAAATTTCATGTTCCAATTCTGCCTGCCAATAAATGAATTACCATTACCATCTCCAGGAAATGATTGCCCATGTTCAAACCTTTCATCCTTGAAACCTAAGAGGCATGAACCACCATTATCAATAAAATACTGCCTTGAAAGTTCTACAACAGCTCTGGCATCTAGGCTTGCATGTTCTGCAAACTCAGCCGTTGCTTGATCAGCAGAGGTAGCATCCCTAAATTTCATGTTCCAATTCTACCTGCCAACAGAAAAATTACCATTACCTTCTCAAGGAAATGATTGCCCTTGTTCCAACCTTTCATCATTGAAACCTAAGTGGCATGAACCACCACCATCAACACAATATTGCCTTTAAAGTTCTACAACAGCTCTGGCAGCTACGCTTGCATATTCTGCAAACTCAGCCCGCTGCTTGAGGAGCAGTGGTAGCATCCATAAATTTCATGTTCCAATTCTGCCTGCCAACAGAAAAATTACCATTACCATATCTAGGAAATGATTGCCCATGTTTAAACCTTTCATCCCTGAAACCTAAGTGGCATGAACCACCATCATCAACTCAATATTGCCTTGAAAGTTCTACAACAGCTCTGGCAGATAGGCTTGCATGTTCTGCAAACTCAGCCGCTGCTTGAGCAGCAGAGGTGGCATCCATAAATTTCATGTTCCAATTCTGCCTGCCAACAGAATAATTACCATTACCATCTCCAGGAAATGATTGCCCATGTTCAAACCTTTCATCCTTGAAACCTAAGTGGCATGAACCACCATCATCAACTCAATATTGCCTTGAAAGTTCTACAACAGCTCTGACAGCTACGCTTGCATATTCTGCAAACTCAGCCGCTGCTTGAGGAGCAGAGGTAGCATCCATAAATTTTATGTTCCAATTCTGCCTGCCAACAGAAAAATTACCATTACCATCTCCAGGAAATGATCGTCCATGTTCCAACCTTTCATCCTTGAAAACTAAGTGGCATGAACCACCATCATCAACACAATATTGCCTTGAAAGTTCTACAACAGCTCTGGCAGCTAGGCTTGCATATTCTGCAAACTCAGCCGCTGCTTGAGCAGCAGAGGTAGCATCCATAAATTTAATGTTCCAATTCTGCCTGCCAACAGAATAATTACCATTACCATCTCCAGGAAATGATTGCCCATGTTCAAACCTTTCATCCTTGAAACCTAAGTGGCATGAACCACCATCATCAACTCAATATTGCCTTGAAAGTTTTACAACAACTCTGGCAGCTAGGCTTGAACGTTATGCAAATTCAGCCGCTGCTTGAGCAGCAGAGGTAGCATCCTTAAATTTCATGTTCCAATTTCGCCTGCCAACAGAAAAATTACCATTACCATCTCTAGGAAATGATTGCCCATGTTCCAACCTTTCATCCTTGAAAACTAAGTGGCATGAACCACCACCATCAACAAAATATTGCCTAGAAAGTTCTACAACAGCTCTGGCAGCTAGGCTTGCATATTCTGCAAACTCAACCGCTACTTGAGCAGCAGAGGTAGCATCCTTAAATTTCATGTTCCAATTCTGCCTGCCAACAGAAAAATTACCATTACCATCTCCAGGAAATGATTGGCCATGTTCCAACCTTTCATCCTTGAAACCTAAGTGGCATGAACCACCATCATCAACACAATATTGCCTTTAAAGTTCTACAACAGCTCTGGCAGCTAGGCTAGCATATTCTGCAAACTCAGCCGCTGCTTGAGCAGCAAAGGTAGCATCCATAAATTTCATGTTCCAATTCTGCCTGCCAACAGAAAAGTTACCATTAACATCTCTAGGAAATGATTGCCCATGTTTAAACCTTTCATCCCTGAAACCTAAGTGGAATGAACCCCCATCATCAACTCAATATTGCCTTGAAAGTTCTACAACAGCTATGGCAGCTAGGCTTGCATGTTCTACAAACTCAGCCGCTGCTTGAGCAGCAGAGGTAGCATCCATAAATTTCATGTTCCAATTCTGCCTGCCAACAGAAGAATTACCATTACCATCTCCAGGAAATGATTGCCCATCTACCAACCTTTCATCCTTGAAACCTAAGTTGCATGAACCACCATCATCAACACAATATTGCCTTTAAAGTTCTACAACAGCTCTGGTAGCTAGGCTTGCAATTTTTGCAAACTCAGCCGCTGCTTGAGCAGCAGAGGTAGCATCCATAAATTTCATGTTCCAATTCTGCCTGCCAACAGAAAAATTACCATTAACATCTCTAGGAAATGATTGCTCATGTTTAAACCTTTCATCCCTGAAACCTAAGTGGCATGAACCACCATCATCAACTCAATATTGCCTTGAAAGTTCTACAACAGCTCTGGCAGATAGGCTTGCATGTTCTGCAAACTCAGCCGCTGCTTGAGCAGCAGAGGTAGCATCCATAAATTTCATGTTCCAATTCTGCCTGCCTATAGAAAAATTACCATTAACATCTCTTTGAAATGATTGCCCATGTTTAAACCTTTCATCCCTGAAACCTAAGTGGCATGAACCACCATCATCAACTAAATATTGCCTTGAAAGTTCTACAACAGCTCTGGCAGATAGGCTTGCATGTTCTGCAAACTCAGCCGCTGCTTGAGCAGCAGAGGTAGCATCCATAAATTTCATGTTCCAATTCTGCCTGCCTATAGAAAAATTACCATTAACATCTCTTTGAAATGATTGCCCATGTTTAAACCTTTCATCCCTGAAACCTAAGTGGCATGAACCACCATCATCAACTAAATATTGCCTTGAAAGTTCTACAACAGCTCTGGCAGATAGGCTTGCATGTTCTGCAAACTCAGCCGCTGCTTGAGCAGCAGAGGTAGCATCCATAAATTTCATGTTCCAATTCTGCCTGCCAACAGAAAAATTACCATTAACATCTCTAGGAAATGATTGCTCATGTTTAAACCTTTCATCCCTAAAACCTAAGTGGCATGAACCACCATCATCAACTCAATATTGCCTTGAAAGTTCTACAACAGCTCTGGCAGATAGGCTTGCATGTTCTGCAAACTCAGCCGCTGCTTGAGCAGCAGAGGTAGCATCCATAAATTTCATGTTCCAATTCTGCCTGCCAACAGAAAAATTACCATTACCATCTCCAGGAAATGATTGCCCATGTTCCAACCTTTCATCCTTGAAACCTAAGTGGCATGAACCACTATCATCAACACAATATTTCCTTGAAAGTTCTACAACAGCTCTGGCAGCTAGGCTTGCAATTTCTGCAAACTCAGCCGCTGCTTGAGCAGCAGAGGTAGCATCCATAAATTTCATGTTCCAATTCTGCCTGCCAACAGAAGAATTACCATTACCATCTCCAGGAAATGATTGCCCATCTACCAACCTTTCATCCTTGAAACCTAAGTGGCATGAACCACCATCATCAACACAATATTGCCTTTAAAGTTCTACAACAGCTCTGGCAGCTAGGCTTGCATATTCTGCAAACTCAGCCGCTGCTTGAGTAGCAAAGGTAGCATCCATAAATTTCATGTTCCAATTCTGCCTGCCAACAGAAAAGTTACCATTAACATCTCTAGGAAATGATTGCCCATGTTTAAACCTTTCATCCCTGAAACCTAAGTGGCATGAACCACCATCATCAACTCAATATTGCCTTGAAAGTTCTACAACAGCTCTGGCAGATAGGCTTGCATGTTCTACAAACTCAGCCGCTGCTTGAGCAGCAGAGGTGGCATCCATAAATTTCATGTTCCAATTCTGCCTGCCAACAGAAAAATTACCATTACCATCTCCAGGAAATGATTGCCCATGTTCCAACCTTTCATCTTTGAAACCTAAGTGGCATGAACCACTATCATCAACACAATATTGCCTTGAAAGTTCTACAACAGCTCTGGCAGCTAGGCTTGCAATTTCTGCAAACTCAGCCGCTGCTTGAGCAGCAGAGGTAGCATCCATAAATTTCATGTTCCAATTCTGCCTGCCAACAGAAAAATTACCATTAACATCTCTAGGAAATGATTGCCCATGTTTAAACCTTTCATCCCTGAAACCTAAGTGGCATGAACCACCATCATCAACTCAATATTGCCTTGAAAGTTCTACAACAACTCTGGCACCTAGGCTTGAATGTTATGCAAACTCAGCCGCTGCTTGAGCAGCAAAGGTAGCATCCTTAAATTTCATGTTCCAATTTCGCCTGCAAACAGAAAAATTACCATTACCATTTCTAGGAAATGATTGCCCTTGTTCCAACCTTTCATCCTTGAAACCTAAGTGGCATGAACCACCATCATCAACACAATATTGCCTTTAAAGTTCTACAACAGCTATGGCAAGCTAGGCTTGCATGTTCTACAAACTCAGTCGCTGCTTGAGCAGCAGAGGTAGCATCCCTAATTTCATGTTCCAATTCTGCCTGCCAATAGAAAAATTACCATTACCATCTCCAGGAAATGATTGCCCATGTTCCAACCTTTCATTCTTGAAAACTAAGTGGCATGAACCACCACCATCAACAAAATATTGCCTTTAAGGTTCTACAACAGCACTGGCAGTTAGGCATGCATGTTCTGCAAACTCAACCGCTACTTGAGCAGCAGAGGTAGCATCCTTAAATTTCATGTTCCAATTCTGCCTGCCAACAGAAAAATTACCATTAACATCTCTTGGAAATGATTGCCCATGTTTAAACCTTTCATCCCTGAAACCTAAGTGGCATGAACCACTATCATCAACACGAAATTGCCTTGAAAGTTCTACAACAGCTCTGGCAGCTAGGCTTGCATATTCTACAAACTCAGCCACTGCATGAGCAGCAGAGGTAGCATCCATAAATTTCATGTTCCAATTCTGCCTGCCTATAGAAAAATTACCATTAACATCTCTAGGAAATGATTGCCCATGTTTAAACCTTTCATCCCTGAAACCTAAGTGGCATGAACCACCATCATCAACTCAATATTGCCTTGAAAGTTCTACAACAGCTCTGGCAGCTAGGCTTGCAATTTCTGCAAACTCAGCCGCTGCTTGAGCAGCAGAGGTAGCATCCATAAATTTCATGTTCCAATTCTGCCTGCCAACAGAAAAATTACCATTAACAAATCTAGGAAATGATTGCTCATGTTTAAACCTTTCATCCCTGAAACCTAAGTGGCATGAACCACCATCATCAACTCAATATTGCCTTGAAAGTTCTACAACAACTCTGGCAGATAGGCTTGCATGTTCTGCAAACTCAGCCGCTGCTTGAGCAGCAGAGGTAGCATCCATAAATTTCATGTTCCAATTCTGCCTGCCAACAGAAAAATTACCATTACCATCTCCAGGAAATGATTGCCCATGTTCCAACCTTTCATCCTTGAAACCTAAGTGGCATGAACCACTATCATCAACACAATATTGCCTTGAAAGTTCTACAACAGCTCTGGCAGCTAGGCTTGCAATTTCTGCAAACTCAGCCGCTGCTTGAGCAGCAGAGGTAGCATCCATAAATTTCATGTTCCAATTCTGCCTGCCAACAGAAGAATTACCATTACCATCTCCAGGAAATGATTGCCCATCTACCAACCTTTCATCCTTGAAACCTAAGTGGCATGAACCACCATCATCAACACAATATTGCCTTTAAAGTTCTACAACAGCTCTGGCAGCTAGGCTTGCATATTCTGCAAACTCAGCCGCTGCTTGAGTAGCAAAGGTAGCATCCATAAATTTCATGTTCCAATTTTGCCTGCCAACAGAAAAGTTACCATTAACATCTCAAGGAAATGATTGCCCATGTTTAAACCTTTCATCCCTGAAACCTAAGTGGCATGAACCACCATCATCAACTCAATATTGCCTTGAAAGTTCTACAACAGCTCTGGCAGATAGGCTTGCATGTTCTGCAAACTCAGCCGCTGCTTGAGCAGCAGAGGTGGCATCCATAAATTTCATGTTCCAATTCTGCCTGCCAACAGAAAAATTACCATTACCATCTCCAGGAAATGATTGCCCATGTTCCAACCTTTCATCTTTGAAACCTAAGTGGCATGAACCACTATCATCAACACAATATTGCCTTGAAAGTTCTACAACAGCTCTGGCAGCTAGGCTTGCAATTTCTGCAAACTCAGCCGCTGCTTGAGCAGCAGAGGTAGCATCCATAAATTTCATGTTCCAATTCTGCCTGCCAACAGAAAAATTACCATTAACATCTCTAGGAAATGATTGCCCATGTTTAAACCTTTCATCCCTGAAACCTAAGTGGCATGAACCACCATCATCAACTCAATATTGCCTTGAAAGTTCTACAACAACTCTGGCACCTAGGCTTGAATGTTATGCAAACTCAGCCGCTGCTTGAGCAGCAAAGGTAGCATCCTTAAATTTCATGTTCCAATTTCGCCTGCAAACAGAAAAATTACCATTACCATTTCTAGGAAATGATTGCCCTTGTTCCAACCTTTCATCCTTGAAACCTAAGTGGCATGAACCACCATCATCAACACAATATTGCCTTTAAAGTTCTACAACAGCTATGGCAGCTAGGCTTGCATGTTCTACAAACTCAGTCGCTGCTTGAGCAGCAGAGGTAGCATCCCTAATTTCATGTTCCAATTCTGCCTGCCAATAGAAAAATTACCATTACCATCTCCAGGAAATGATTGCCCATGTTCCAACCTTTCATTCTTGAAAACTAAGTGGCATGAACCACCACCATCAACAAAATATTGCCTTTAAGGTTCTACAACAGCACTGGCAGTTAGGCATGCATGTTCTGCAAACTCAACCGCTACTTGAGCAGCAGAGGTAGCATCCTTAAATTTCATGTTCCAATTCTGCCTGCCAACAGAAAAATTACCATTAACATCTCTAGGAAATGATTGCCCATGTTTAAACCTTTCATCCCTGAAACCTAAGTGGCATGAACCACTATCATCAACACAAAATTGCCTTGAAAGTTCTACAACAGCTCTGGCAGCTAGGCTTGCATATTCTACAAACTCAGCCACTGCATGAGCAGCAGAGGTAGCATCCATAAATTTCATGTTCCAATTCTGCCTGCCTATAGAAAAATTACCATTAACATCTCTAGGAAATGATTGCCCATGTTTAAACCTTTCATCCCTGAAACCTAAGTGGCATGAACCACCATCATCAACTCAATATTGCCTTGAAAGTTCTACAACAGCTCTGGCAGCTAGGCTTGCAATTTCTGCAAACTCAGCCGCTGCTTGAGCAGCAGAGGTAGCATCCATAAATTTCATGTTCCAATTCTGCCTGCCAACAGAAAAATTACCATTAACATATCTAGGAAATGATTGCTCATGTTTAAACCTTTCATCCCTGAAACCTAAGTGGCATGAACCACCATCATCAACTCAATATTGCCTTGAAAGTTCTACAACAACTCTGGCAGATAGGCTTGCATGTTCTGCAAACTCAGCCGCTGCTTGAGCAGCAGAGGTAGCATCCATAAATTTCATGTTCCAATTCTGCCTGCCAACAGAAAAATTACCATTACCATCTCCAGGAAATGATTGCCCATGTTCCAACCTTTCATCCTTGAAACCTAAGTGGCATGAACCACTATCATCAACACAATATTGCCTTGAAAGTTCTACAACAGCTCTGGCAGCTAGGCTTGCAATTTCTGCAAACTCAGCCGCTGCTTGAGCAGCAGAGGTAGCATCCATAAATTTCATGTTCCAATTCTGCCTGCCAACAGAAGAATTACCATTACCATCTCCAGGAAATGATTGCCCATCTACCAACCTTTCATCCTTGAAACCTAAGTGGCATGAACCACCATCATCAACACAATATTGCCTTTAAAGTTCTACAACAGCTCTGGCAGCTAGGCTTGCATATTCTGCAAACTCAGCCGCTGCTTGAGTAGCAAAGGTAGCATCCATAAATTTCATGTTCCAATTCTGCCTGCCAACAGAAAAGTTACCATTAACATCTCTAGGAAATGATTGCCCATGTTTAAACCTTTCATCCCTGAAACCTAAGTGGCATGAACCACCATCATCAACTCAATATTGCCTTGAAAGTTCTACAACAGCTCTGGCAGATAGGCTTGCATGTTCTGCAAACTCAGCCGCTGCTTGAGCAGCAGAGGTGGCATCCATAAATTTCATGTTCCAATTCTGCCTGCCAACAGAAAAATTACCATTACCATCTCCAGGAAATGATTGCCCATGTTCCAACCTTTCATCTTTGAAACCTAAGTGGCATGAACCACTATCATCAACACAATATTGCCTTGAAAGTTCTACAACAGCTCTGGCAGCTAGGCTTGCAATTTCTGCAAACTCAGCCGCTGCTTGAGCAGCAGAGGTAGCATCCATAAATTTCATGTTCCAATTCTGCCTGCCAACAGAAAAATTACCATTAACATCTCTAGGAAATGATTGCCCATGTTTAAACCTTTCATCCCTGAAACCTAAGTGGCATGAACCACCATCATCAACTCAATATTGCCTTGAAAGTTCTACAACAACTCTGGCACCTAGGCTTGAATGTTATGCAAACTCAGCCGCTGCTTGAGCAGCAAAGGTAGCATCCTTAAATTTCATGTTCCAATTTCGCCTGCAAACAGAAAAATTACCATTACCATTTCTAGGAAATGATTGCCCTTGTTCCAACCTTTCATCCTTGAAACCTAAGTGGCATGAACCACCATCATCAACACAATATTGCCTTTAAAGTTCTACAACAGCTATGGCAGCTAGGCTTGCATGTTCTACAAACTCAGTCGCTGCTTGAGCAGCAGAGGTAGCATCCCTAATTTCATGTTCCAATTCTGCCTGCCAATAGAAAAATTACCATTACCATCTCCAGGAAATGATTGCCCATGTTCCAACCTTTCATTCTTGAAAACTAAGTGGCATGAACCACCACCATCAACAAAATATTGCCTTTAAGGTTCTACAACAGCACTGGCAGTTAGGCATGCATGTTCTGCAAACTCAACCGCTACTTGAGCAGCAGAGGTAGCATCCTTAAATTTCATGTTCCAATTCTGCCTGCCAACAGAAAAATTACCATTAACATCTCTAGGAAATGATTGCCCATGTTTAAACCTTTCATCCCTGAAACCTAAGTGGCATGAACCACTATCATCAACACAAAATTGCCTTGAAAGTTCTACAACAGCTCTGGCAGCTAGGCTTGCATATTCTACAAACTCAGCCACTGCATGAGCAGCAGAGGTAGCATCCATAAATTTCATGTTCCAATTCTGCCTGCCTATAGAAAAATTACCATTAACATCTCTAGGAAATGATTGCCCATGTTTAAACCTTTCATCCCTGAAACCTAAGTGGCATGAACCACCATCATCAACTCAATATTGCCTTGAAAGTTCTACAACAGCTCTGGCAGCTAGGCTTGCAATTTCTGCAAACTCAGCCGCTGCTTGAGCAGCAGAGGTAGCATCCATAAATTTCATGTTCCAATTCTGCCTGCCAACAGAAAAATTACCATTAACATATCTAGGAAATGATTGCTCATGTTTAAACCTTTCATCCCTGAAACCTAAGTGGCATGAACCACCATCATCAACTCAATATTGCCTTGAAAGTTCTACAACAGCTCTGGCAGATAGGCTTGCATGTTCTGCAAACTCAGCCGCTACTTGAGCAGCAGAGGTAGCATCCATAAATTTCATGTTCCAATTCTGCCTGCCAACAGAAAAATTACCATTACCATCTCCAGGAAATGATTGCCCATGTTCCAACCTTTCATCCTTGAAACCTAAGTGGCATGAACCACTATCATCAACACAATATTGCCTTGAAAGTTCTACAACAGCTCTGGCAGCTAGGCTTGCAATTTCTGCAAACTCAGCCGCTGCTTGAGCAGCAGAGGTAGCATCCATAAATTTCATGTTCCAATTCTGCCTGCCAACAGAAGAATTACCATTACCATCTCCAGGAAATGATTGCCCATCTACCAACCTTTCATCCTTAAAACCTAAGTGGCATGAACCACCACCATCAACACAATATTGCCTTTAATGTTCTACAACAGCTCTGGCAGCTAGGCTAGCATATTCTGCAAACTCAGCCGCTGCTTGAGCAGCAAAGGTAGCGTCCATAAATTTCATGTTCCAATTCTGCCTGCCAACAGAAAAGTTACCATTAACATCTCTAGGAAATGATTGCCCATGTTTAAACCTTTCATCCCTGAAACCTAAGTGGCATGAACCACCATCATCAACTAAATATTGCCTTGAAAGTTCTACAACAGCTCTGGCAGATAGGCTTGCATGTTCTGCAAACTCAGCCGCTGCTTGAGCAGCAGAGGTAGCATCCATAAATTTCATGTTCCAATTCTGCCTGCCTATAGAAAAATTACCATTAACATCTCTAGGAAATGATTGCCCATGTTTAAACCTTTCATCCCTGAAACCTAAGTGGCATGAACCACCATCATCAACTACAATATTGCCTTGAAAGTTCTACAACAGCTCTGGCAGATAGGCTTGCATGTTCTGCAAACTCAGCCGCTGCTTGAGCAGCAGAGGTAGCATCCATAAATTTCATGTTCCAATTCTGCCTGCCAACAGAAAAATTACCATTAACATCTCTAGGAAATGATTGCTCATGTTTAAACCTTTCATCCCTGAAACCTAAGTGGCATGAACCACCATCATCAACTCAATATTGCCTTGAAAGTTCTACAACAGCTCTGGCAGATAGGCTTGCATGTTCTGCAAACTCAGCCGCTGCTTGAGCAGCAGAGGTAGCATCCATAAATTTCATGTTCCAATTCCGCCTGCCAACAGAAAAATTACCATTACCATCTCCAGGAAATGATTGCCCATGTTCCAACCTTTCATCCTTGAAACCTAAGTGGCATGAACCACTATCATCAACACAATATTGCCTTGAAAGTTCTACAACAGCTCTGGCAGCTAGGCTTGCAATGTTCTGCAAACTCAGCCGCTGCTTGAGCAGCAGAGGTAGCATCCATAAATTTCATGTTCCAATTCTGCCTGCCTATAGAAAAATTACCATTAACATCTCTAGGAAATGATTGCCCATGTTTAAACCTTTCATCCCTGAAACCTAAGTGGCATGAACCACCATCATCAACTAAATATTGCCTTGAAAGTTCTACAACAGCACTGGCAGTTAGGCATGCATGTTCTGCAAACTCAACCGCTACTTGAGCAGCAGAGGTAGCATCCTTAAATTTCATGTTCCAATTCTGCCTGCCAACAGAAAAATTACCATTAACATCTCTAGGAAATGATTGCCCATGTTTAAACCTTTCATCCCTGAAACCTAAGTGGCATGAACCACTATCATCAACACAAAATTGCCTTGAAAGTTCTACAACAGCTCTGGCAGCTAGGCTTGCATATTCTACAAACTCAGCCACTGCATGAGCAGCAGAGGTAGCATCCATAAATTTCATGTTCCAATTCTGCCTGCCTATAGAAAAATTACCATTAACATCTCTAGGAAATGATTGCCCATGTTTAAACCTTTCATCCCTGAAACCTAAGTGGCATGAACCACCATCATCAACTCAATATTGCCTTGAAAGTTCTACAACAGCTCTGGCAGCTAGGCTTGCAATTTCTGCAAACTCAGCCGCTGCTTGAGCAGCAGAGGTAGCATCCATAAATTTCATGTTCCAATTCTGCCTGCCAACAGAAAAATTACCATTAACATATCTAGGAAATGATTGCTCATGTTTAAACCTTTCATCCCTGAAACCTAAGTGGCATGAACCACCATCATCAACTCAATATTGCCTTGAAAGTTCTACAACAGCTCTGGCAGATAGGCTTGCATGTTCTGCAAACTCAGCCGCTACTTGAGCAGCAGAGGTAGCATCCATAAATTTCATGTTCCAATTCTGCCTGCCAACAGAAAAATTACCATTACCATCTCCAGGAAATGATTGCCCATGTTCCAACCTTTCATCCTTGAAACCTAAGTGGCATGAACCACTATCATCAACACAATATTGCCTTGAAAGTTCTACAACAGCTCTGGCAGCTAGGCTTGCAATTTCTGCAAACTCAGCCGCTGCTTGAGCAGCAGAGGTAGCATCCATAAATTTCATGTTCCAATTCTGCCTGCCAACAGAAGAATTACCATTACCATCTCCAGGAAATGATTGCCCATCTACCAACCTTTCATCCTTAAAACCTAAGTGGCATGAACCACCACCATCAACACAATATTGCCTTTAATGTTCTACAACAGCTCTGGCAGCTAGGCTTGCATATTCTGCAAACTCAGCCGCTGCTTGAGCAGCAAAGGTAGCGTCCATAAATTTCATGTTCCAATTCTGCCTGCCAACAGAAAAGTTACCATTAACATCTCTAGGAAATGATTGCCCATGTTTAAACCTTTCATCCCTGAAACCTAAGTGGCATGAACCACCATCATCAACTAAATATTGCCTTGAAAGTTCTACAACAGCTCTGGCAGATAGGCTTGCATGTTCTGCAAACTCAGCCGCTGCTTGAGCAGCAGAGGTAGCATCCATAAATTTCATGTTCCAATTCTGCCTGCCTATAGAAAAATTACCATTAACATCTCTAGGAAATGATTGCCCATGTTTAAACCTTTCATCCCTGAAACCTAAGTGGCATGAACCACCATCATCAACTAAATATTGCCTTGAAAGTTCTACAACAGCTCTGGCAGATAGGCTTGCATGTTCTGCAAACTCAGCCGCTGCTTGAGCAGCAGAGGTAGCATCCATAAATTTCATGTTCCAATTCTGCCTGCCAACAGAAAAATTACCATTAACATCTCTAGGAAATGATTGCTCATGTTTAAACCTTTCATCCCTAAAACCTAAGTGGCATGAACCACCATCATCAACTCAATATTGCCTTGAAAGTTCTACAACAGCTCTGGCAGATAGGCTTGCATGTTCTGCAAACTCAGCCGCTGCTTGAGCAGCAGAGGTAGCATCCATAAATTTCATGTTCCAATTCTGCCTGCCAACAGAAAAATTACCATTACCATCTCCAGGAAATGATTGCCCATGTTCCAACCTTTCATCCTTGAAACCTAAGTGGCATGAACCACTATCATCAACACAATATTGCCTTGAAAGTTCTACAACAGCTCTGGCAGCTAGGCTTGCAATTTCTGCAAACTCAGCCGCTGCTTGAGCAGCAGAGGTAGCATCCATAAATTTCATGTTCCAATTCTGCCTGCCAACAGAAGAATTACCATTACCATCTCCAGGAAATGATTGCCCATGTACCAACCTTTCATCCTTGAAACCTAAGTGGCATGAACCACCATCATCAACACAATATTGCCTTTAAAGTTCTACAACAGCTCTGGCAGCTAGGCTTGCATATTCTGCAAACTCAGCCGCTGCTTGAGCAGCAGAGGTAGCATCCATAAATTTCATGTTCCAATTCTGCCTGCCTATAGAAAAATTACCATTAACATCTCTAGGAAATGATTGCCCATGTTTAAACCTTTCATCCCTGAAACCTAAGTGGAATGAACCACCATCATCAACTCAATATTGCCTTGAAAGTTCTACAACAGCTCTGGCAGATAGGCTTGCATGATCTGCAAACTCAGCCGCTGCTTGAGCAGCAGAGGTAGCATCCATAAATTTCATGTTCCAATTCTGCCTGCCAACAGAAAAATTACCATTACCATCTCCAGGAAATGATTGCCCATGTTCCAACCTTTCATCCTTGAAACCTAAGTGGCATGAACCACTATCATCAACACAATATTGCCTTGAAAGTTCTACAACAGCTCTGGCAGCTAGGCTTGCAATTTCTGCAAACTCAGCCGCTGCTTGAGCAGCAGAGGTAGCATCCATAAATTTCATGTTCCAATTCTGCCTGCCAACAGAAATATTACCATTACCATCTCCAGGAAATGACTGCCCATGTTCCAACCTTTCATCCTTGAAACCTAAGTGGCATGAACCACTTCCATCAACACAATATTGCCTTGAAAGTTCTACAACAGCTCTGGCAGCTAGGCTTGCATATTCTGCAAACTCAGCCGCTGCTTAAGCAGCAAAGGCAGCATCCATAAATTTCATGTTCCAATTCTGCCTGCCAATAGAAAAATTACCATTAACATCTCTAGGAAATGATTGCCCATGTTTAAACCTTTCATCCCTGAAACCTAAGTGGCATGAACAACCATCATCAACTCAATATTGCCTTTAAAGTTCTACAACAACTCTGGCACCTAGGCTTGAATGTTATGCAAACTCAGCCGCTGCTTGAGCAGCAGAGGTAGCATCCTTAAATTTCATGTTCCAATTTTGCCTGCCAACAGAAAAATTACCATTACCATCTCTAGGAAATGATTGCCCATGTTCCAACCTTTCATCCTTGAAACCTAAGTGGCATGAACCACCATCATCAACAAAATATTACCTTTAAAATTCTACAACAGCTATGGCAGCTAGGCTTGCATGTTCTACAAACTCAGTCGCTGCTTGAGCAGCAGAGGTAGCATCCCTAATTTCATGTTCCAATTCTGCCTGCCAACAGAAAAATTACCATTACCATCTCTAGGAAATGATTGCCCAAGTTCCAACCTTTCATCCTTGAAAACTAAGTGGCATGAACCACCACCATCAACAAAATATTGCCTTTAAAGTTCTACAACAGCTCTGGCTGTTAGGCATGCATGTTCTGTAAACTCAGCCGCTGCTTGAGCAGCAGAGGTAGCATCCTTAAATTTCATGTTCCAATTCGGCCTGCCAAAAGAAAAATTACCATTAATATCTCTAGGAAATGATTGCCCATGTTTAAACCTTTCATCCCTGAAACCTAAGTGGCATGAACCACTATCATCAACACAAAATTGCCTTGAAAGTTCTACAACAGCTCTGGCAGCTAGGCTTGCATATTCTACAAACTCAGCCACTGCATGAGCAGCAGAGGTAGCATCCATAAATTTTATGTTCCAATTCTGCCTGCCAATAGAAAAATTACCATTAACATCTCTAGGAAATGATTGCCCATGTTTAAACCTTTCATCCCTGAAACCTAAGTGGCATGAACCACCATCATCAACTCAATATTGCCTTGAAAGTTCTACAACAGCTCTGGCAGATAGGCTTGCATGTTCTGCAAACTCAGCCGCTGCTTCAGCAGCAGAGGTAGCATCCATAAATTTCATGTTCCAATTCAGCCTGCCAACAGAAAAATTACCATTACCATCTCCAGGAAATGATTGCCCATGTTCCAACCTTTCATCCTTGAAACCTAAGTGGCATGAACCACTATCATCAACACAATATTGCCTTGAAAGTTGTACAACAGCTCTGGCAGCTAGGCTTGCAATTTCTGCAAACTCAGCCGCTGCTTGAGCAGCAGAGGTAGCATCCATAAATTTCATGTTCCAATTCTGCCTGCCAACAGAAAAATTACCATTACCATCTCCAGGAAATGATTGCCCATGTTCCAACCTTTCATTCTTGAAACCTAAGTGGCATGAACCACCATCATCAACACAATATTGCCTTTAAAGTTCTACAATAGCTCTGGCAGCAAGGCTTGCATGTTCTGCAAACTCAGCCGCTGCTTCAGCATCAGAGGTAGCATTCCTTAAATTTCATGTTCCAATTCTACCTGCCAATAGAAAAATTACCATTACCATCTCTAGGAAATGATTGCCCATGTTCCAACCTTTCATCCTTGAAACCTAAGTGGCATGAACCACTATCATCAACACAATATTGCCTTGAAAGTTCTACAACAGCTCTGGCAGCTAGGCTTGCATATTCTGCAAACTCAGCCGCTGCTTGAGCAGCAGAGGTAGCATCCATAAATTTCATGTTCCAATTCTGCCTGCCAACAGAAAAATTACCATTAACATCTCTAGGAAATGATTGCCCATGTTTAAACCTTTCATCCCTGAAACCTAAGTGGCATGAACCACCATCATCAACACAATATTGCCTTGAAAGTTCTACAACAGCTCTGGCAGCTAGGCTTGCTTGTTCTGCAAACTCAGCCGCTGCTTGAGCAGCAGAGGTAGCATCCTTAAATTTCATGTTCCAATTCTGCGTGCCAACAGAAAAATTACCATTACCATCTGAAGGAAATGATTGCCCATGTTCCAACCTTTTATCTTTGAAACCTAAGTGGCATGAACCACCATCATCAACACAATATTGCCTTGAAAGTTCTCCAACAGCTCTGGCAGATAGGCTTGCATGTTCTGCAAACTCAGCCGCTGCTTGAGCAGCAGAGGTAGCATCCATAAATTTCATGTTCCAATTCTGCCTGCCAACAGAAAAATTACCATTACCATCTCCAGGAAATGATTGCCCATGTTCCAACCTTTCATCCTTGAAACCTAAGTGGCATGAACCACTATCATCAACACAATATTGCCTTTAAAGTTCTACAACAGCTCTGGCAGCTAGGCTTGCATATTCTGCAAACTCAGCCGCTGCTTGAGCAGCAGAGGTAGCATCCTTAAATTTCATGTTTCAATTCTGCCTGCCAACAGAATAATTACCATTACCATCTCCAGGAAATGATTGCCCATGTTCCAACCTTTCATCCTTGAAACCTAAGTGGCATGAACCACCATCCTCAACACAATATTGCCTTTAAAGTTCTACAACAGCTCTGGCAGCAAGGCTTGCATGTTCTGCAAACTCAGCCACTGCTTGAGCAGCAGAGGTAGCATCCTTAAATTTCATGTTCCAATTCTGCCTGCCAACAGAAAAATTACCATTACCATCTCCAGGAAATGATTGCCCATGTTCCAACCTTTCATCCTTGAAACCTAAGTGGCATGAACCACCATCATCAATACAATATTGCCTTTAAAGTTCTACAACAGCTCTGGCAGCAAGGCTTGCATGTTCTGCAAACTCAGCCGCTGCTTGAGCAGCAGAGGTAGCATCCTTAAATTTCATGTTCCAATTCTGCCTGCCAACAGAAAAATTACCATTACCATCTCCAGGAAATGATTGCCCATGTTCCAACCTTTCATCTTTGAAACCTAAGTGGCATGAACCACCATCATCAACACAATATTGCCTTGAAAGTTCTCCAACAGCTCTGGCAGATAGGCTTGCATGTTCTGCAAACTCAGCCGCTGCTTGAGCAGCAGAGGTAGCATCCATAAATTTCATGTTCCAAATCTGCCTGCCAACAGAAAAATTACCATTACCATCTCCAGGAAATGATTGCCCATGTTCCAACCTTTCATCCTTGAAACCTAAGTGGCATGAACCACTATCATCAATACAATATTGCCTTTAAAGTTCTACAACAGCTCTGGCAGTTGGGCTTGCATGTTCTGCAAACTCAGCCGCTGCTTGAGCAGCAGAGGTAGCATCCTTAAATTTCATGTTCCAATTCTGCCTGCCAACAGAAAAATTACCATTACCATCTCCAGGAAATGATTGCCCATGTTCCAACCTTTCATCTTTGAAACCTAAGTGGCATGAACCACCATCATCAACACAATATTGCCTTGAAAGTTCTCCAACAGCTCTGGCAGATAGGCTTGCATGTTCTGCAAACTCAGCCGCTGCTTGAGCAGCAGAGGTTGCATCCATAAATTTCATGTTCCAAATCTGCCTGCCAACAGAAAAATTACCATTACCATCTCCAGGAAATGATTGCCCATGTTCCAACCTTTCATCCTTGAAACCTAAGTGGCATGAACCACTATCATCAATACAATATTGCCTTGAAAGTTCTACAACAGCTCTGGCAGTTAGGCTTGCATGTTCTGCAAACTCAGCCGCTGCTTGAGCAGCAAAGGTAGCATCCTTAAATTTCATGTTCCAATTCTACCTGTCAACAGAAAAATTACCATTACCATCTCTAGGAAATAATTGCCCATGTTCCAACCTTTCATCCTTGAAACCTAAGTGGCATGAACCACCATCATCAACACAATATTGCCTTTAAAGTTCTACAACAGCTCTGGCAGCAAGGCTTGCATGTTCTGCAAACTCAGCCGCTGCTTGAGCAGCAGAGGTAGCATCCTTAAATTTCATGTTCCAATTCTGCCTGCCAACAAAAAAATTACCATTACCATCTCCAGGAAATGATTGCCCATGTTCCAACCTTTCATCCTTGAAACCTAAGTGGCATGAACCACCATCATCAACACAATATTGCCTTTAAAGTTCTACAACAGCTCTGGCAGCAAGGCTTGCATGTTCTGCAAACTCAGCCGCTGCTTGAGCAGCAGAGGTAGCATCCTTAAATTTCATGTTCCAATTCTGCCTGCCAACAGAAAAATTACCATTACCATCTCAAGGAAATGATTGCCGATGTTCCAACCTTTCATCCTATAAAACCTAAGTGGCATGAACCACCATCATCAACACAATATTGCCTTTAAAGTTCTACAACAGCTCTGGCAGCTAGGCTTGCATGTTCTGCAAACTCAGCCACTGCTTGAGCAGCAGAGGTAGCATCCATAAATTTCATGTTCAAATTCTGCCTGCCAACAGAAAAATTACCATTACCACCTCCAGCAAATGATTGCCCATGTTCTAACCTTTCATACTTGAAACCTAAGCGGCATGAACAACCATCATCAACACAATATTGCCTTGAAAGTTCTACAACAGCTCTGGCAGTTGGGCTTGAATGTTCTGCAAACTCAGCCGCTGCTTGAGCAGCAGAGGTAGCATCCTTAAATTTCATGTTCCAATTCTGCCTGCAAACAGAAAAATTACCATTCACATCTCTAGGAAATGATTGCCCATGTTCCAACCTTTCATCCTTGAAACCTAAGTGGCATGAACCACCATCATCAACAAAATATTGCCTTGAAAGTTCTACAACAGCTCTGGCAGCTAAGCTTGCATGTTCTACAATCTCAGCCGCTGCTTGAGCAGCAGAGGTAGCATCCTTAAATTTCATGTTCCAATTCTGCCTGCTAACAGAAAAATTACCATTACCATCTCCAGAAAATAATTGCCCATGTTCCAACCATTCATCATTGAAAACTAAGTGGCATGAACCACTATCATCAACATAATATAACCTTGAAAGTTCTACAACAGCTCTGGCAGTTAGGCTTGCATGTTCTGCAAACTCAGCCGCTGCTTGAGCAGCAAAGGTAGCATCCTTAAATTTCATGTTCCAATTCTACCTGTCAACAGAAAAATTACCATTACCATCTCTAGGAAATGATTGCCCATGTTCCAACCTTTCATCCTTGAAACCTAAGTGGCCTTAACCACCATCATCAACAAAATATTGCCTTGAAAGTTCTACAACAGCTCTAGCAGCTAAGCTTGCATGTTCTGCAAACTCAGCCGCTGCTTGAGCAGGAGAGGTAGCATCCATAAATTTCATGTTCCAATTCTGCCTGCCAACAGAAAAATTACCATTACCATCTCCAAGAAATGATTGCCCATGTTCCAACCTTTCATCCTTGAAACCTAAGTGGCATGAACCACCATCATCAAAACAATATTGCCTTTAAAGTTCTACAAAAGCTCTGGCGGCTAAGCTTGCATGTTCTACAATCTCAGCCGCTGCTTGAGCAGCAGAGGTAGCATCCTTAAATTTCATGTTCCAATTCTGCCTGCCAACAGAAAAATTACCATTACCTTCTCCAAAAAATGATTGCCCATGTTCCAACCTTTCATCCTTGAAACCTAAGTGGCATGAACCACCATCATCAACACAATATTGCCTTTAAAGTTCTACAACAGCTCTGGCAGCAAGGCTTGCATGTTCTGCAAACTCAGCCGCTGCTTGAGCAGCAGAGGTAGCATCCTTAAATTTCATGTTCCAATTCTGCCTGCCAACAAAAAAATTACCATTACCATCTCCAGGAAATGATTGCCCATGTTCCAACCTTTCATCCTTGAAACCTAAGTGGCATGAACCACCATCATCAACACAATATTGCCTTTAAAGTTCTACAACAGCTCTGGCAGCAAGGCTTGCATGTTCTGCAAACTCAGCCGCTGCTTGAGCAGCAGAGGTAGCATCCTTAAATTTCATGTTCCAATTCTGCCTGCCAACAGAAAAATTACCATTACCATCTCCAGGAAATGATTGCCCATGTTCCAACCTTTCATCCTTGAAACCTAAGTGGCATGAACCACCATCATCAACACAATATTGCCTTTAAAGTTCTACAACAGCTCTGGCAGCAAGGCTTGCATGTTCTGCAAATTCAGTCGCTGCTTGAGCAGCAGAGGTAGCATCCTTAAATTTCATGTTCCAATTCTGCCTGCCAACAGAAAAATTACCATTACCATCTCCAGGAAATAATTTCCCATGTTCCAACCATTCATCACTGAAAACTAAGTGGCATGAACCAATATCATCAACACAATATAACCTTGAAAGTTCTACAACAGCTCTTGCATTTAGGCTTGCATGTTCTGCAAACTCAGCCGCTGCTTGAGCAGCAGAGGTAGCATCCTTAAATTTCATGTTCCAATTCTACCTGTCAACAGAAAAATTACCATTACCATCTCTAGGAAATGATTGCCCATGTTCCAACCTTTCATCCTTGAAACCTAAGTGGCATGAACCACCATCATCAACACAATATTGCCTTGAAAGTTCTACAACAGCTCTGGCAGCTGGGCTTGCATGTTCTGCAAACTCAGCCGCTGCTTGAGCAGCAGAGGTAGCATCCTTAAATTTCATGTTCCAATTCTGCCTGCAAACAGAAAAATAACCATTCACATCTCTAGGAAATGATTGCCCATGTTCCAACCTTTCATCCTTGAAACCTAAGTGGCATGAACCACCATCATCAACAAAATATTGCCTTGAAAGTTCTACAACAGCTCTGGCAGCTAAGCTTGCATGTTCTGCAAACTCAGCCGCTGCTTGAGCAGCAGAGGTAGCATCCTTAAATTTCATGTTCCAATTCTGCCTGCCAACAGAAAAATTACCATTACCATCTCCAGGAAATGATTGCCCATGTTCCAACCTTTCATCCTTGAAACCTAAGTGGCATGAACCACCATCATCAACATAATATTGCCTTGAAAGTTCTACAACAGCTCTGGCAGCTAAGGCTTGCATGTTCTGCAAACTCAGCCGCTGCTTGAGCAGCAGAGGTAGCATCCTTAAATTTCATGTTCCAATTCTGCCTGCCAACAGAAAAATTACCATTACCATCTCCAGGAAATGATTGCCCATGTTCCAACCTTTCATCCTTGAAACCTAAGTGGCATGAACCACCATCATCAACACAATATTGCCTTTAAAGTTCTACAACAGCTCTGGCAGCTAGGCTTGCATGTTCTGCAAACTCAGCCGCTGCTTGAGCAGCAGAGGTAGCATCCTTAAATTTCATGTTCCAATTCTACCTGCCAACAGAAAAATTACCATTACCATCTCCAGGAAATGATTGCCCATGTTCCAACCTTTCATCCTTGAAACCTAAGTGGCATGAACCACCATCATCAACACAATATTGCCTTGAAAGTTCTACAACAGCTCTGGCAGCTAGGCTTGCATGTTCTGCAAACTCAGCCGCTGCTTGAGCAGCAGAGGTAGCATCCTTAAATTTCATGTTCCAATTCTGCCTGCCAACAGAAAAATTACCATTACCATCTCTAGGAAATGATTGCCCATGTTCCAACCTTTCATCTTTGAAACCTAAGTGGCATGAACCACCATCATGAACACAATATTGCCTTGAAAGTTCTACAACAGCTCTGGCAGCTAGGCTAGCATATTCTGCAAACTCAGCCGTTGCTTGAGCAGCAGAGGTAGCATCATAAATTTCATGTTCCAATTCTGCCTGCCAACAGAAAAATTACCATTACCATCTCCAGGAAATAATTGCCCATGTTCCAACCATTCATCATTGAAAACTAAGTGGCATGAACCACTATCATCAACACAATATTGCCTTGAAAGTTCTACAACAGCTCTGGCAGCTAGGCTTGCATGTTCTGCAAACTCAGCCGCTGCTTGAGCAGCAGAGGTAGCATCCTTAAATTTCATGTTCCAATTCTGCCTGCCAACAGAAAAATTACCATTACCATCTCCAGGAAATGATTGCCCATGTTCCAACCTTTCATCCTTGAAACCTAAGTGGCATGAACCACCATCATCAACACAATATTGCCTTGAAAGTTCTACAACAGCTCTGGCAGCTAGGCTTGCATGTTCTGCAAACTCAGCCGCTGCTTGAGCAGCAGAGGTAGCATCCTTAAATTTCATGTTCCAATTCTGCCTGCCAACAGAAAAATTACCATTACCATCTCCAGGAAATGATTGCCCATGTTCCAACCTTTCATCCTTGAAACCTAAGTGGCATGAACCACTATCATCAACATAATATAACCTTGAAAGTTCTACAACAGCTCTGGCAGTTAGGCTTGCATGTTCTGCAAACTCAGCCGCTGCTTGAGCAGCAGAGGTAGCATCCTTAAATTTCATGTTCCAATTCTACCTGTCAACAGAAAAATTACCATTACCATCTCTAGGAAATGATTGCCCATGTTCCAACCTTTCATCCTTGAAACCTAAGTGGCATGAACCACCATCATCAACACAATATTGCCTTGAAAGTTCTACAACAGCTCTGGCAGCTAGGCTTGCATGTTCTGCAAACTCAGCCGCTGCTTGAGCAGCAGAGGTAGCATCCTTAAATTTCATGTTCCAATTCTGCCTGCCAACAGAAAAATTACCATTACCATCTCCAGGAAATGATTGCCCATGTTCCAACCTTTCATCCTTGAAACCTAAGTGGCATGAACCACCATCATCAACAAAATATTGCCTTGAAAGTTCTACAACAGCTCTGGCAGCTAAGGCTTGCATGTTCTGCAAACTCAGCCGCTGCTTGAGCAGCGGAGGTAGCATCCTTAAATTTCATGTTCCAATTCTGCCTGCCAACAGAAAAATTACCATTACCATCTCCAGGAAATGATTGCCCATGTTCCAACCTTTCATCCTTGAAACCTAAGTGGCATGAACCACCATCATCAACATAATATTGCCTTTAAAGTTCTACAACAGCTCTGGCAGCAAGGCTTGCATGTTCTGCAAACTCAGCCACTGCTTGAGCAGCAGAGGTAGCATCCTTAAATTTCATGTTCCAATTCTGCCTGCCAACAGAAAAATTACCATTACCATCTCCAGGAAATAATTTCCCATGTTCCAACCATTCATCACTGAAAACTAAGTGGCATGAACCAATATCATCAACACAATATAACCTTGAAAGTTCTACAACAGCTCTTGCATTTAGGCTTGCATGTTCTGCAAACTCAGCTGCTGCTTGAGCAGCAGAGGTAGTATCCTTAAATTTCATGTTCCAATTCTACCTGTCAACAGAAAAATTACCATTACCATCTCTAGGAAATGATTGCCCATGTTCCAACCTTTAATCCTTGAAACCTAAGTGGCATGAACCACCATCATCAACACAATATTGCCTTGAAAGTTCTACAACAGCTCTGGCAGTTGGGCTTGCATGTTCTGCAAACTCAGCCGCTGCTTGAGCAGCAGAGGTAGCATCCTTAAATTTCATGTTCTAATTCTGCCTGCAAACAGAAAAATAACCATTCACATCTCTAGGAAATGATTGCCCATGTTCCAACCTTTCATCCTTGAAACCTAAGTGGCATGAACCACCATCATCAACAAAATATTGCCTTGAAAGTTCTACAACAGCTCTGGCAGTTAAGCTTGCATGTTCTACAATCTCAGCCGCTGCTTGAGCAGCAGAGGTAGCATCCTTAAATTTCATGTTCCAATTCTGCTTGCCAACAGAAAAACTACCATTACCATCTCCAGAAAATAATTGCCCATGTTCCAACCATTCATCATTGAAAACTAAGTGGCATGAACCACTATCATCAACATAATATAACCTTGAAAGTTCTACAACAGCTCTGGCAGTTAGGCTTGCATGTTCTGCAAACTCAGCCGCTGCTTGAGCAGCAAAGGTAGCATCCTTAAATTTCATGTTCCAATTCTACCTGTCAACAGAAAAATTACCATTACCATCTCTAGGAAATGATTGCCCATGTTCCAACCTTTCATCCTTGAAACCTAAGTGGCCTTAACCACCATCATCAACACAATATTGCCTTTAAAGTTCTACAACAGCTCTGGCAGCAAGGCTTGCATGTTCTGCAAACTCAGCCGCTGCTTGAGCAGCGGAGGTAGCATCCTTAAATTTCATGTTCCAATTCTGCCTGCCAACAGAAAAATTACCATTACCATCTCCAGGAAATGATTGCCCATGTTCCAACCTTTCATCCTTGAAACCTAAGTGGCATGAACCACCATCATCAACACAATATTGCCTTTAAAGTTCTACAACAGCTCTGGCAGCTAGGCTTGCATGTTCTGCAAACTCAGCCGCTGCTTGAGCAGCAGAGGTAGCATCCTTAAATTTCATGTTCCAATTCTACCTGCCAAGAGAAAAATTACCATTACCATCTCCAGGAAATGATTGCCCATGTTCCAACCTTTCATCCTTGAAACCTAAGTGGCATGAACCACCATCATCAACACAATATTGCCTTTAAAGTTCTACAACAGCTCTGGCAGCAAGGCTTGCATGTTCTGCAAACTCAGCCGCTGCTTGAGCAGCAGAGGTAGCATCCTTAAATTTCATGTTCCAATTCTGCCTGCCAACAGAAAAATTACCATTACCATCTCCAGGAAATAATTTCCCATGTTCCAACCATTCATCACTGAAAACTAAGTGGCATGAACCAATATCATCAACACAATATAACCTAGAAAGTTCTACAACAGCTCTTGCATTTAGGCTTGCATGTTATGCAAACTCAGCCGCTGCTTGAACAGCAGAGGTAGCATCCTTAAATTTCATGTTCCAATTGTACCTGTCAACAGAAAAATTACCATTACCATCTCTAGGAAATGATTGCCCATGTTCCAACCTTTCATCCTTGAAACCTAAGTGGCATGAACCACCATCATCAACACAATATTGCCTTGAAAGTTCTACAACAGCTCTGGCAGTTGGGCTTGCATGTTCTGCAAACTCAGCCGCTGCTTGAGCAGCAGAGGTAGCATCCTTAAATTTCATGTTCCAATTCTGCCTGCAAACAGAAAAATAACCATTCACATCTCTAGGAAATGATTGCCCATGTTCCAACCTTTCATCCTTGAAACCTAAGTGGCATGAACCACCATCATCAACAAAATATTGCCTTGAAAGTTCTACAACAGCTCTGGCAGCTAAGCTTGCATGTTCTACAATCTCAGCCGCTGCTTGAGCAGCAGAGGTAGCATCCTTAAATTTCATGTTCCAATTCTGCCTGCCAACAGAAAAATTACCATTACCATCTCCAGAAAATAATTGCCCCTGTTCCAACCATTCATCATTGAAAACTAAGTGGCATGAACCACTATCATCAACATAATATAACCTAGAAAGTTCTACAACAGCTCTGGCAGTTAGGCTTGCATGTTCTGCAAACTCAGCCGCTGCTTGAGCAGCAAAGGTAGCATCCTTAAATTTCATGTTCCAATTCTACCTGTCAACAGAAAAATTACCATTACCATCTCTAGGAAATGATTGCCCATGTTCCAACCTTTCATCCTTGAAACCTAAGTGGCCTTAACCACCATCATCAACAAAATATTGCCTTGAAAGTTCTACAACAACTCTAGCAGCTAAACTTGCATGTTCTGCAAACTCAGCCGCTGCTTGAGCAGCAGAGGTAGCATCCATAAATTTCATGTTCCAATTCTGCCTGCCAACAGAAAAATTACCATTACCATCTCCAGGAAATGATTGCCCATGTTCCAACCTTTCATCCTTGAAACCTAAGTGGCATGAACCACCATCATCAACACAATATTGCCTTTAAAGTTCTACAACAGCTCTGGCAGCTAGGCTTGCATGTTCTGCAAACTCAGCCGCTGCTTGAGCAGCAGAGGTAGCATCCTTAAATTTCATGTTCCAATTCTACCTGCCAAGAGAAAAATTACCATTACCATCTCCAGGAAATGATTGCCCATGTTCCAACCTTTCATCCTTGAAACCTAAGTGGCATGAACCACCATCATCAACACAATATTGCCTTTAAAGTTCTACAACAGCTCTGGCAGCAAGGCTTGCATGTTCTGCAAACTCAGCCGCTGCTTGAGCAGCAGAGGTAGCATCCTTAAATTTCATGTTCCAATTCTGCCTGCCAACAGAAAAATTACCATTACCATCTCCAGGAAATAATTTCCCATGTTCCAACCATTCATCACTGAAAACTAAGTGGCATGAACCAATATCATCAACACAATATAACCTAGAAAGTTCTACAACAGCTCTTGCATTTAGGCTTGCATGTTATGCAAACTCAGCCGCTGCTTGAGCAGCAGAGGTAGCATCCTTAAATTTCATGTTCCAATTGTACCTGTCAACAGAAAAATTACCATTACCATCTCTAGGACATGATTGCCCATGTTCCAACCTTTCATCCTTGAAACCTAAGTGGCATGAACCACCATCATCAACACAATATTGCCTTGAAAGTTCTACAACAGCTCTGGCAGTTGGGCTTGCATGTTCTGCAAACTCAGCCGCTGCTTGAGCAGCAGAGGTAGCATCCTTAAATTTCATGTTCCAATTCTGCCTGCAAACAGAAAAATTACCATTACCATCTCCAGGAAATGATTGCCCATGTTCCAACCTTTCATCCTTGAAACCTAAGTGGCATGAACCATCATCATCAACACAATATTGCCTTTAAAGTTCTACAACAGCTCTGGCAGCTAGGCTTGCATGTTCTGCAAACTCAGCCGCTGCTTGAGCAGCAGAGGTAGCATCCTTAAATTTCATGTTCCAATTCTGCCTGCCAACAGAAAAATTACCATTACCATCTCCAGGAAATGATTGCCCATGTTCCAACCTTTCATCCTTGAAACCTAAGTGGCATGAACCACCATCATCAACACAATATTGCCTTTAAAGTTCTACAACAGCTCTGGCAGCAAGGCTTGCATGTTCTGCAAACTCAGCCGCTGCTTGAGCAGCAGAGGTAGCATCCTTAAATTTCATGTTCCAATTCTGCCTGCCAATAGAAAAATTACCATTACCATCTCCAGGAAATAATTTCCCATGTTCCAACCATTCATCATTGAAAATTAAGTGGCATGA
This sequence comes from Nicotiana tomentosiformis, assembly GCF_000390325.3. NCBI lineage: Eukaryota > Viridiplantae > Streptophyta > Magnoliopsida > Solanales > Solanaceae > Nicotiana > Nicotiana tomentosiformis. Next base: position 50,971 of record NW_027174683.1, read on the forward strand.
ACCAATATCATCAATACAATATAACCTTGAAAGTTCTACAACAGCTCTTGCATTTAGGCTTGCATGTTCTGCAAACTCAGCCGCTGCTTGAGCAGCAGAGGTAGCATCCATAAATTTCATGTTCCAATTCTGCCTGCCAACAGAAAAATTACCATTACCATCTCCAGGAAATGATTGCCCATGTTCCAACCTTTCATCCTTGAAACCTAAGTGGCATGAACCACCATCATCAACACAATATTGCCTTTAAAGTTCTACAACAGCTCTGGCAGCTAGGCTTGCATGTTCTGCAAACTCAGCCGCTGCTTGAGCAGCAGAGGTAGCATCCTTAAATTTCATGTTCCAATTCTACCTGCCAAGAGAAAAATTACCATTACCATCTCCAGGAAATGATTGCCCATGTTCCAACCTTTCATCCTTGAAACCTAAGTGGCATGAACCACCATCATCAACACAATATTGCCTTTAAAGTTCTACAACAGCTCTGGCAGCAAGGCTTGCATGTTCTGCAAACTCAGCCGCTGCTTGAGCAGCAGAGGTAGCATCCTTAAATTTCATGTTCCAATTCTGCCTGCCAACAGAAAAATTACCATTACCATCTCCAGGAAATAATTTCCCATGTTCCAACCATTCATCACTGAAAACTAAGTGGCATGAACCAATATCATCAACACAATATAACCTAGAAAGTTCTACAACAGCTCTTGCATTTAGGCTTGCATGTTCTGCAAACTCAGCCGCTGCTTGAGCAGCAGAGGTAGCATCCTTAAATTTCATGTTCCAATTCTACCTGTCAACAGAAAAATTACCATTACCATCTCTAGGAAATGATTGCCCATGTTCCAACCTTTCATCCTTGAAACCTAAGTGGCATGAACCACCATCATCAACACAATATTGCCTTGAAAGTTCTACAACAGCTCTGGCAGTTGGGCTTGCATGTTCTGCAAACTCAGCCGCTGCTTGAGCAGCAGAGGTAGCATCCTTAAATTTCATGTTCCAATTCTGCCTGCAAACAGAAAAATAACCATTCACATCTCTAGGAAATGATTGCCCATGTTCCAACCTTTCATCCTTGAAACCTAAGTGGCATGAACCACCATCATCAACAAAATATTGCCTTGAAAGTTCTACAACAGCTCTGGCAGCTAAGCTTGCATGTTCTACAATCTCAGCCGCTGCTTGAGCAGCAGAGGTAGCATCCTTAAATTTCATGTTCCAATTCTGCCTGCCAATAGAAAAATTACCATTACCATCTCCAGAAAATAATTGCCCCTGTTCCAACCATTCATCATTGAAAACTAAGTGGCATGAACCACTATCATCAACATAATATAACCTAGAAAGTTCTACAATAGCTCTGGCAGTTAGGCTTGCATGTTCTGCAAACTCAGCCGCTGCTTGAGCAGCAAAGGTAGCATCCTTAAATTTCATGTTCCAATTCTACCTGTCAACAGAAAAATTACCATTACCATCTCTAGGAAATGATTGCCCATGTTCCAACCTTTCATCCTTGAAACCTAAGTGGCCTTAACCACCATCATCAACAAAATATTGCCTTGAAAGTTCTACAACAACTCTAGCAGCTAAGCTTGCATGTTCTGCAAACTCAGCCGCTGCTTGAGCAGCAGAGGTAGCATCCATAAATTTCATGTTCCAATTCTGCCTGCCAACAGAAAAATTACCATTACCATCTCCAGGAAATGATTGCCCATGTTCCAACCTTTCATCCTTGAAACCTAAGTGGCATGAACCATCATCATCAACACAATATTGCCTTTAAAGTTCTACAACAGCTCTGGCAGCTAGGCTTGCATGTTCTGCAAACTCAGCCGCTGCTTGAGCAGCAGAGGTAGCATCCTTAAATTTCATGTTCCAATTCTGCCTGCCAACAGAAAAATTACCATTACCATCTCCAGGAAATGATTGCCCATGTTCCAACCTTTCATCCTTGAAACCTAAGTGGCATGAACCACCATCATCAACACAATATTGCCTTTAAAGTTCTACAACAGCTCTGGCAGCAAGGCTTGCATGTTCTGCAAACTCAGCCGCTGCTTGAGCAGCAGAGGTAGCATCCTTAAATTTCATGTTCCAATTCTGCCTGCCAACAGAAAAATTACCATTACCATCTCCAGGAAATAATTTCCCATGTTCCAACCATTCATCATTGAAAATTAAGTGGCATGAACCAATATCATCAATACAATATAACCTTGAAAGTTCTACAACAGCTCTTGCATTTAGGCTTGCATGTTCTGCAAACTCAGCCGCTGCTTGAGCAGCAGAGGTAGCATCCTTAAATTTCATGTTCCAATTCTACCTGTCAACAGAAAAATTACCATTACCATCTCTAGGAAATGATTGCCCATGTTCCAACCTTTCATCCTTGAAACCTAAGTGGCCTGAACCAAACACACTCACGCAAGTATACGCGGTCGTCAAGTAATAAAGTGACTAAAAGTCGGATATCGAACCCACGAGGACTTATGATTAACTATTAACTAAATTAGACTATCCTTATTATCTAAACAAGAATTAAATCCAAAAATATTTTATTCCAACTAATTAAATAAAAAAATATAAATAATAACTTTGAACAGAGAAAGAGCAGATTTTTATGATATCAATATAATGAAAATGATCTAGGGTTATGGGCTATCTAACAATCCTATTGTATTCTTCAATTGAATTGACCGACTAATTTATCTAGCTTATTGGTTGACAGGGTTAATATTGCTCATAAGAATCTGTCGAGTTCTTACGCGCCTATTCAAGCTAACCTAACGCCTATATGTCTATGGAGTTAGAATCAACAATAACGCATTTATAATTCCTGTAAATCAACCAAGCAAGGCAATTAGGTATATGTCTATCCTAACCACGAATCCGTTCCCCGATGCCCGAGTTCAAGAACTTGCCCTACTCAATCCTATATGCAATATAGAATTCCCACTTTCGAGTTCAATTCTAGATTCGTAGATAATATTCAATTGGTGATCAAGCAATTAAATAATTAAGTGCAAGATTGAATAAATAAACTAATATGATAAATCAAGAAGTCAAAATCAATATCTGAATAACAATAGTCATGAAAGAACCACAACCCTAGAACGTGAAGTTTAGCTCCACATAGACATGGTAGCCAAACAACAAATCATATAAAGAAACATAAAAATTACTAAGTTTGGTGAGAGAAAGATGAAACTTGATGAATTCCGGCCTCCACAGCTTTGTCGTGGCTTTTTCCCCCTTCCCAATATGTTAGATAACCTAAAAGAGGCGTTTTTAGCTTATATATTGCGTACAAAAGTCGTGGGCCAAAGCTCTCCTATTCCTAGTCCAATTCGGCTTCAGAGATTGATGCTAAGGTGGATGCGACGCATCCACCTTGTCCTCCATTTCAATTTTTGCCTGCGAAGGTGGATGCGACGCATCCCCTTTGTCCTCTATTTCTCAGCTTGCATGCGATGGTGGACGCGACGCATCCAGCTTCACTTCTACTTCCCAGTTTCGCACGCGATGGCAGACGCGATGGCCCAACTTCACTGCTAAGGTTGCATGCAGGATGATGTTTTCCTAGATTGGATGCGACGCATCCAACCCTTCTTCCTCTGGCTAAACCACCTTTTCTTCATATTTTGCACTCTGAACACCTTAAATCGTCACACATAACTTAATTAGTCATCAAACCAATAATTACACCATGTTGGGTGTTTTAAAGATTAAATAACATCAAAAAGTGGTTAAAGCATGGGCAAAGTAACATCAACACATATCGAAATATGCCAAACATCACTACCCCACACTTAAACCTTTGTTCGTCCTCGAACAAACCATCCTATAGTAGACGAAACAAAATTAAACTCTTATCATTCAAAGCACACTGCACCTATGACCATGGTTATTTGCTACAATTAGGCTCTAGACTATGCATCAACACACTTCCCTTTTCTTAGGCCCTTCTTTAAACATATTCGAACAAAGACAACATGCTCACAACAATCCTAACCTCAAAAACCGACTCAATGTCACAATACTCTCATGGCTTGAACAACCAACATCATAGAGAAGTCTAATAACGTTACCTATCCCTCGTGAAACCATGTGCCCTCACAACAAAAGCAGAGAGAGTAAAATCAATCCACACATTCATGCTCACAAAGAAAATCGCTCACTCTCACAAAAGAAGTCACATGCATGTAATTGGTACCATAGGCTTGCCCTTAATGTAAATCTCTACTAATGTAAGCTCGCTCGATCTAAAATCAATTAGGACTTTTTCATGGTTGTAATGTGGGCTAAGGGACGGGTAGGATATATTTAAGGAATAGTGATTCACCCTCCTAAGCACTTTAACACATCATCAAATAACTTAAGCGCAAATTCTTCAACACCACTTCAATTTCACAAATAATATCACCCCAACAATATTTCCTCCTTCTTTAAGCACTACTTTAATTCATACCCACTAGCAAGAACAAGACAACAATTTATTCATTTATATTTTTCTTTCTTTCAATTTCCGCTAGTGGTGTATTATTTTACAAAATAAGTGCACCCTTCTTTCTTTCATTGGTTCCACTCAAAAGTCACCCCACACTTAGTCCCTTCTTACTTCTTTTAGCGCTCATCTAACACTTAAAGTGCTTTAAGAGGTAAAAGGATCAAAACAATGTCAATTAAGAATAAAAAGGGTATAGGCTTGTAATGTGGGTACCAAATAAAAGGTCTACAGGCTCAAAAGGTTTAACTAGGGATAGATTTTATTTGTGATAAGCAATAAGCTCAAAAAGATCAAAGAAAGCCTAAAATCATTTTTCAAACCGAGCATCACCTAAAATTTCGCTTCAATTCACATACCGGGCAAGTTCTAGACACAAGTACACTACATGGACTACACAAAAACCTCACCACACATGGCACATGACTCATTAAGGACGGTTACATTCCGACTCTCAAACAATGCAAGTATTCACGGAGCAACGAGATATTAAGCATTAAGCGCAAAGTGAACACAAGTCAAGAAAATGAGAAATAGGCTGCAACAAAACATGCTATCCATTTTAACAAGGCATCATCAATAATTTCAGAGTGAGAAGGGAAGATATTACATATGTAAAAGCTTAAATATGCCAGTATCAACCAAGTCAAGGTCACCTAGGTTCATCATTCTTCCTCCTTTTATTCCCTACACTCCTACTCTACTCTAAAAAGAAAACAAAATTACCCGGTTCAAACTACATCCCATGGAAAAGAACCGAGGCACAAAGAAAAACCACAGGGGATTATTACTATCTACAAAGATACTATATATATATATACATATATATATATATATATATATATATTTTTTTTTTTTTAATGATAAACTGATAGATAAACTGATAGTTACTCCATATAGATGAATTTACTGCTATTTTATGCCATTAATCCAGTGAATATATTAGTACATTCATCCATACATCAAACATAAATCACCCCCACCCCACACTTAGGACTGTGCGTTGTCCCCAACGCACACAAACAAGGTAAAGTAGGGTGAGAAGGACTCCCTTAAGTCAAGGTGGAGGGCTCATCCGCAGTCTGTGGAGGAGCATCTGCATCCATAGCATTCCTATCATCAACAACTGGTGCGGATTCTGTATCAGGTGTTACAGCGACCTCAATAGGCCTGTTGAGTGGAGCCTCGGTGACTATGGGAGGAACAGGAGTGGATGGTCCGGCAGTGGATGATGCAATCAGCTGGGAGATGTCTGTACCTGCACATTGAACCAGAGCTCTGAGGAGTAATGATATCTCCTTCATCATCGTGGCCTGCTCGGTCTGAACTCGGCTTAGATCCGCACGAGTCTGTCTCAACTCATCCCTGGTGGCACTCAACTCGACACGAGTCGCTATCAGCTCAGCCCTGTTCTCTTGCATATCTGCTTGCATATGCTCAAATAATTGTTGGACGGTGAGCTTAGAAGACCTTCCCTTGTTCGGCTCTAGAACATGAGTGACATCATATGGTCCTGGAGCTTTAGCCTCAATGTCATCATTCTCCTTGTCCCATAGTACTCCCCTCTCTGTTAAAAAAGCCGTTAGGGTATTAGCAAAGAACAGCCTCCACTTGTAATTCATCCTGGTTCGCTGCATTTGATCATGCATGATGGCTCCGAAGTTGAGTGGTATCCCCTCTAATAAAGCATATAATACGAGTGCGCGGTAACGAGGGACATCAGTTTTATGTTGGCATGGCAGCAGTCGGTTACAAATGAAATTTAGAGCCACACGTACCAACGCACTCATGAATTCCTTTGCTATAGAGTGGTACTCCATACTCCCATGCTTCCATTCTGCATCCTTCCTGGTAGGGCATAGGACAGACTTAATGTGTGCATAATTTGGTGTTTTGCATATGGCGTCAAACCTGTCAGTGAGTGTGTGTGGCACCCTTAAGAAGTTATTCAGAGCTTCAGCTGACACATTAATATCTACCCCTCTTACTCGCACAATGTTTCCCCGTGCGTGACGCCAATTGGCGTAGAGCTCTCTAACAATGGTGAGGTTGGCTTTGCCATGACCTTTCAGAATGGGTCCCCATTTTTGCACCTCTCGAATTGACTTGAGAAACTCTGAGTACTTTGTCTTAAGTGGTCCGATGTTTATCGGCTTTTCCGGAATGTACTTCTTTGAAACCAATATCTTCTTATAGGCTCGGAATGCCTTCTCATTAACAAAGTATTTCTCCCAATCAACTCGGTCTATGGGTTCACCTTCGTCTTCATCACTCATGTTGATCTGTAGGTGGTCATTGTCCGAATCGGAATCGGATTCAGATTCTGTAGTAATCTTCTCCTTCCCTTTATCAGTTGGAGCACTCATTCTCGAAGCTTTTCTTTGGTATGTCACAGGCTCTCGTATCTCTATTCCTTTGCTTGGTGTAATACCCTTCTTCACTGTCCTCGGGACCAATGTTTCCTCCTCCTCTTGCTCTGAATCATCACTTAACTGCCTAGGCAGCAGTTCCATTTCCTTCTCCGTCCGCTTCCTCTTTTTCTGTGGATTTGGACCGCCCGCTGCCCTTCCGGTAGGCTTTTTGGGCGGTTGCTTGTTACCATCTTTGTCTTGTTGCTTGGATGGTTTACTCGCTGCTGTCATTTTACGAATCTAAGTACCTGCAATGCAAAGAATTCAACAATTAGCAGATGAAACAGCGAAGTTCAGCTTGAAAGCAATTGCGACAGCTTGCAGACTTCAATTTATTCGTAAAGTCATGCCATTCACTCTTCATGGAATTGTAGCTCATGACTTTCAGCAAGTATGTGATAACTTTCTTCAAAAACTCAATTTCACATAGCCCCTCACTCGACCCCACACTTATTCTCAAGCATACACCAATGTTGCTCGGTTACTCAGACTTCACCGACGCCTAAATTTTTCTCAGGGACAATTCGTCGAACATGTGGTATGCAACAAGTGTGCCTAGTTCATTCTATCAGTTGAGCAGTGCAACTACCCTCCCAAAGTTGGACGAGATGAAGGGAATTATAGTTTATCATCTCTCAACCATTACAACTACCAAGAACGACAGCCCTAAAAATCTTGAAATTGCAAAACCTACTTGTTGCTACCATTGAAGGAGGGAGGAGAGACGAATTTGGAGAGAAGCCAACGGAAGAACGAAGAGGATGATGCATACCTGTCGCGTTTGATCTTATTGCGATACAATTTCGATGAGAGAATTCTGTTCTGCGTTCGTAGGCGTCACCAAAACGAGACGAGTGGATGCGTCGCAAGAAACGTTTTTTGTTCGAATAGGTTATCTTAAGATGTGTTAAAATATATATTACTTACCTGTGCGTGCGAGCTTTGACGCGACGCATCCCCTTGTCTTCCTTCAAAAAATTTTCGGACGTGATACGGGCGCGATAGGCAGACTTCACTGCCTTGAGCAATTGGCCCGTCAATTTTTGTTTTTGCTGAGGGGGACGCGACGCATCCCCTTGTCTTCCTTCAAAAAATTTTCGGACGCGATACGGGCGCGATAGGCAGACTTCACTGCCTTGAGCAATTGGCCCGTCAATTTTTTTGCTGAGGGGGACGCGACGCATCCCCTTCGTTTTCTTGAATAAAATCTATGTCCTACGAAAAGAAAGGAGAAAAAAAAAAATTAAAATAAAAATAAAAAAACTAACTAACTTGGGTGGCCTCCCAAGAAGCGCCTGATTTAACGTCGCGGCACGACGCAACATGTTCTTCATGCCTCCACTAAGTCCATTGTGGTCTTGTGACGTGCAATGTCACCACCCCAATAGTGTTTTACTCTTTGGCCATTTACCAAGAATGTCGTATTGGACCCCTTATCACACAATTCTATCGCACCATGAGGTTTCACACTAACCACTTCAAACGGACCCGACTATCGAGATTTAAGCTTTCCTGGAAAAAGCTTTAGCCTTGAATTAAACAGTAGAATTTGTTGACCTGGTTCAAACTCACGATGTTGGATATGCTTATCATGCCATCTTTTGGTCTTCTCTTTATACAATTTGGCATTTTCATACGCATGCAATCGAAACTCATCAAGCTCGTTGAGTTGTAGCAATCTCTTTTCACCGGCCAAGTCCATCTCTATATTTAGCTTTTTAATCGCCCAATATGCTTTGTGTTCAAGCTCGACGGGCAGATGGCAGGCCTTCCCATAAACCAACCTGTACGGAGAAGTGCCTATTGGGGTCTTGTACGCAGTGCGATATGCCCATAATGCGTCATCCAGCTTCCCGGCCCAGTCCTTTCTATTCATACTTACTGTCTTTTCCAAAATCTGCTTGACCTCTCTGTTGGAAACTTCTACTTGACCACTCGTTTGGGGATGATAGGCAGTGGAAACTTTGTGCTTGACTCCGTATTTTGCAAGAATATTATTCAGCAGTTTGTTACAAAAGTGAGTTCCCCCGTCGCTTATCAACACTCTTGGGGTCCCAAAACGTGTGAAGATGTGCTTCTTTACAAAGCCTACCACAACTTTTGCGTCGTTAGTAGGAAGAGCTATGGCCTCTACCCACTTAGAAACATAGTCGACCGCCACCAAGATGTATCTGTGTCCGTTAGAATATGGGAATGGTCCCATAAAATCAATCCCCCAAACATCAAAAAGTTCTACCGCCAGTATATTTTGCAAGGGCATCTCGTGCTTCCTCGTGATAGTTCCAGTTCTTTGGCATCTATCACAATTTTTAACGAAGGCATGTGCATCCTTAAACAATTTTGGCCAATAAAAACCTGATTGTAGCACTTTTTGGGTGGTTCTATCCCCGCCGTGATGACCTCCATATGGTGACGCATGGCAGTCATGTAGTATAGCCTTCATCTCTTCCTCAGGAACACACCTTCTCACCAACTTATCTGCACACTGCCTATATAGGAATGGCTCATCCCACACGTAGAACCTTACATCGTGTAGGAATCTTCTTCTATTGTCAGCTGTCTATTCTAGTGGCGTTACCCCACTTGCGATAAAATTCACATAATCTGCATACCATGGGGCTTCACCTGAGGTGATTGCCAATATTTGCTCATCCGGAAATGTTTCTTTAATTGACCCTCCTTCCGCTACATGGTTCCGGCTCTCTAATCTGGACAAATGATCGGCCACTTGATTTTCTGTCCCTTTTCGATCTCGGATCTCTAAGTCAAATTCTTGCAAGAGGAGGACCCAACGAATCAGCCTCGGCTTGGCGTCTTTCTTTTCAAATAGGTATCTGATAGCTGAATGATCTGTGTAGACGATGACTTTGGTTCCCACTAGATAGGATCTGAACTTGTCAAACGCCCACACCACTGCAAGCAACTCCTTTTCAGTCACTGTATAATTCATCTGAGCTGGATTCATAGTTTTGCTTGCATAATAAATGGAGTGAAAGATTTTATCCCTCCTTTGCCCCAACACCGCTCCAATTGCTATGTCACTTGCATCGCACATCAACTCAAATGGTTGTGCCCAATCGGGGCCAATGATAATTGGTGCAGTCATCAATCTTCCCTTCAGCTCCTCAAATGCTTTCAGACATGCATTATCAAACTTGAAGGTAACGTCTTTCTCTAGAAGCCTGCACAAAGGGGAAGAAATTTTCGAAAAATCTTTAATGAAACGACGATAAAAACCTGCATGACCCAAGAAACTGCGAATGCCTTTGATGGATGTCGGCGGGGGCAATTTTTCGATCGTCTCCACCTTTGCTTTATCCACCTGTAGACCATCTTTTGAAACCTTGTGCCCCAAAACTATACCTTCACGTACCATGAAATGGCACTTTTCCCAGTTTAGCACCAAGTTCGTCTCTTCACACCTAGCTAGCACTTTATCAAGGTTCATCAAACAACTATCAAAAGAACATCCAAACACAGAAAAATCGTCCATGAATACTTCTACATATCTTTCAACCATGTCAGTGAAAATAGCCATCATACACCTTTGAAAAGTCGCAGGTGCATTACAAAGACCGAAGGGCATTCTCTTGAACGCATACGTGCCATAAGGACATGTAAATGTAGTTTTCTCTTGGTCTTCTGGGGCTATAGCAATCTGATTATACCCCGAATAACCGTCCAGGAAACAGTAGTATTCCTGGCCAGCTAATCTATCAAGCATTTGGTCAATAAAAGGCAGGGGAAAGTGGTCTTTCCGGGTGGCATTGTTTAGTTTTCTGTAATCTATGCAAATTCTCCATCCAGTTACAGTTCTTGTAGGAATTAAGTCATTATTTTCATTAACTACTACGGTTATCCCCCCTTTCTTCGGCACACATTGAACGGGGCTTACCCATTTACTATCAGAGATTGGAAATACAATACCTGCATCAAGCCACTTAATCACTTCTTTCCTTACCACTTCTTTCATGATTGGATTTAGTCGGCGTTGGTGTTCTACACTCGGCTTGTGTCCGTCCTCCATGAGGATTTTGTGCATGCAGAAAGCTGGACTAATGCCTTTAATGTCAGACATTGTCCACCCAATTGCTCGCTTGTGCTCACGTAGCACCCTTAATAGCTTTTCTTCCTGTAATTTAGACAAGTGAGCAGAAATAATAATAGGTAAAGTGTCAGAACTTCCCAAATAAGCATATTGAAGGTGAGGGGGTAGGGGTTTAAGTTCCAAATTTGGAGCTTTTTCAATTGACGGCTTTGGTGGGGGGCCACTTGGCCTATTCAGGGGCTCAAACGGGATTATTCCTTGCATGTAACCACATGATGTATCTAGGATTCCCTTCATCTCCTCAACCTCATCATCCATCTCCAAGCTATCAAACAGCATGATTGCTTTTTCTAAACAGTCGCCTAGATATACACTCGTGTTAAGAAGTTTCTCATCCACCTCCACCACAGATATCATAGAGAGCTCCTCATAGTGGCGGGGGAGTTGGATTGCTTTGTAGACATTGAAGACTGCCTCCTCGTTGTCCACTCTCATAATCATTTTCCCTTCTCTCACTTTAATTATTGCATCGCCAGTAGCCAAGAGAGGTCGTCCCAATATGATTGGAACTTGTTCATCAGCCTCGAAGTCTAGAATAATGAAGTCAGCTGGGAAGATGAATTTTCCAATTTGCAGCAACACATCTTCAATCACTCCTTCGGGGTAGGCTATGGACCTATCAGCTAATTGCAACATCACGGTGGTTGGTCTCGGAGCTCCCAGACCTAATTGCTTAAACAAGGATAACGGCATCAGATTTATGCTTGCACCCAAATCACACAGAGCACGTCCCACGTTAATATTACCGATTTGTACTGGAATAGTGAAGCTGCCAGGGTCCTTAATCTTTTGGGGAAGCTTGTTTTGGACCCTTGATGTGCATTCCTCAGTAAGTGCAACCGTCTCGAACTCAGTCAATTTCCTCTTATGAGCCACTATGTCTTTTATGTACTTAGCGTACTTTGGAATTTCACGAAGTACATCCACTAATGGAATATTTAATTGAACCTGACTCAACATGGAGAGAAATTTGTTGAACATGCGATCGTCATTCCTTTTCTGCAATCTTTGGGGGAAAGGTGGTGGTGGCCTTGTAACCTCCATTCGCTCTGAACTTGCATCATCTTCCTTTGACTCTTGTGTTGCCTTAGGTGTCAACTCCCCCCAGGTATAGGTTTTTCTTTTATCTTCCTTGGCGCTTCCTCTAGTTCCCTCCCGTTTCTAAGTGTAACTGCATTAATTTGAGGGTTCTTCTCTGTATCACTGGGAAGTGAGCCTGTAGGCCTAGTATTTTGGTTTGCTGCTAACTGCCCCATTTGCCTCTCAAGATTTCTGAAATCGGTCCTGAGCTGTTGATTGTCTAGTAACAACTTTTTCAGCAAGTCATTCGTACTTTCTTCCATTTGTTGGGGTGGCTTCTGAGGTTGAGTAAAATTCCCTTGAGGCCTATACTGATTCTGTTGACTTCCGCCCCATGAGAAGTTAGGATGATTCCTCCAGTTTGGGTTGTAAGTGTTCCCATATTGCGCATGTTGATTCATAGGACCTCTGTTTTGTTGTCCCACATAGTATATAGATTCAGGATTCGTGGGGCACATGTCAATCATATGACTGTCTCCGCATAGTTCGCAACAAATAGACATCTGCTGTACATGTTGCATTTGTTGTGTTGTCATTCTATTCATCTGATTTGCCAATTTTGCTATATCGGCTCTCATGGCGGAAAAGTCATCAAGCTCAATCAAACCGGCGGCCTTCTGTTTAATTACCCTTCGTGAATCCCCCTCTCCTTGCCAATTATGGTCATTAGCAGTGAAATTATTTAGCAGGAGTTGTATTTCACTATACGGTCTTGCCATGCAACTACCCCCACAAGCTGAGTCAAGATTCATCTTTGATGCTTCATCTAACCCATCAACAAAAGTGTGACCCAATACCTCATCAGTTTGACAATGATGCGGGCAGTCTCTGAGTAGTTTCTTGTATCTTTCCCAAGCTTGACGAAGTGTCTCGCCATCCCGTTGTTGGAACCCAAGAATTTGGCTCCTCAACGACTTTGTCTTCTTAGTTGGGAAAAACTTGATCAGGAATTTCCTTGCTAGATCATCCCAAGTGTGGATAGAGTTCGCGGGCTCCTTTTGCAACCATTCTTTAGCTTCCCCCAACAGTGAAAAAGGGAATAGTGTCAGCCTGACATAGTCCTTGGAGACGTTCGGATAATTGTAAGTGTCCGTGATTTCCAAGAAGTTCTGAATATGCCTCTGCGGGTCCTCATGAGATAGACCCACATATTGTCCTGTGGACTGAATCAGCTGTACCATGTACTGTTTGAGTTCAAAATGCCCAGTGATATCAGGCTTCACAATAGCCTGAGTCATATTCGCAAGATTGGGCCTTGCGGCTTCGATTACCGGACGCTCTTCATTGCCTGCCATATCTATTGGCTGTGGTTGGATTGCGATGTCCAAATCTCTTTCTATTCTCGTTCTAGCTTCGTGTTCCCTTCTCACTCTATGTAATGTTCGTTCGATTTCTGGATCAAGAGGAATGAGGTTGTTTGCACTTCTACTCCTCTGCATTCGAGAGTAAACCCTGCGTTGACACAAACCAGGCAAACTGAAAATTAAAACTTGAAAACAAATATCTAATAAAAGCTTAACTTAGTCACGTAGCTAATTTCTAAGTCCCCGGCAACGGCGCCAAAAACTTGTTGCGACCAAACACACTCACGCAAGTATACGCGGTCGTCAAGTAATAAAGTGACTAAAAGTCGGATATCGAACCCACGAGGACTTATGATTAACTATTAACTAAATTAGACTATCCTTATTATCTAAACAAGAATTAAATCCAAAAATATTTTATTCCAACTAATTAAATAAAAAAATATAAGTAATAACTTTGAACAGAGAAAGAGCAGATTTTTATGATATCAATATAATGAAAATGATCTAGGGTTATGGGCTATCTAACAATCCTATTGTATTCTTCAATTGAATTGACCGACTAATTTATCTAGCTTATTGGTTGTCAGGGTTAATATTGCTCATAAGAATCTGTCGAGTTCTTACGCGCCTATTCAAGCTAACCTAACGCCTATATGTCTATGGAGTTAGAATCAACAATAACGCATTTATAATTCCTGTAAATCAACCAAGCAAGGCAATTAGGTATATGTCTATCCTAACCACGAATCCGTTCCCCGATGCCCGAGTTCAAGAACTTGCCCTACTCAATCCTATATGCAATATAGAATTCCCACTTTCGAGTTCAATTCTAGATTCGTAGATAATATTCAATTGGTGATCAAGCAATTAAATAATTAAGCGCAAGTCACGCGGGTGACCCGGGTTCGATCCCCGGCAACGGCGCCAAAAACTTGTTGCGACCAAACACACTCACGCAAGTATACGCGGTCGTCAAGTAATAAAGTGACTAAAAGTCGGATATCGAACCCACGAGGACTTATGATTAACTATTAACTAAATTAGACTATCCTTATTATCTAAACAAGAATTAAATCCAAAAATATTTTATTCCAACTAATTAAATAAAAAAATATAAATAATAACTTTGAACAGAGAAAGAGCAGATTTTTATGATATCAATATAATGAAAATGATCTAGGGTTATGGGCTATCTAACAATCCTATTGTATTCTTCAATTGAATTGACCGACTAATTTATCTAGCTTATTGGTTGACAGGGTTAATATTGCTCATAAGAATCTGTCGAGTTCTTACGCGCCTATTCAAGCTAACCTAACGCCTATATGTCTATGGAGTTAGAATCAACAATAACGCATTTATAATTCCTGTAAATCAACCAAGCAAGGCAATTAGGTATATGTCTATCCTAACCACGAATCCGTTCCCCGATGCCCGAGTTCAAGAACTTGCCCTACTCAATCCTATATGCAATATAGAATTCCCACTTTCGAGTTCAATTCTAGATTCGTAGATAATATTCAATTGGTGATCAAGCAATTAAATAATTAAGTGCAAGATTGAATAAATAAACTAATATGATAAATCAAGAAGTCAAAATCAATATCCGAATAACAATAGTCATGAAAGAACCACAACCCTAGAACGTGAAGTTTAGCTCCACATAGACATGGTAGCCAAACAACAAATCATATAAAGAAACATAAAAATTACTAAGTTTGGTGAGAGAAAGATGAAACTTGATGAATTCCGGCCTCCACAGCTTTGTCGTGGCTTTTTCCCCCTTCCCAATATGTTAGATAACCTAAAAGAGGCGTTTTTAGCTTATATATTGCGTACAAAAGTCGTGGGCCAAAGCTCTCCTATTCCTAGTCCAATTCGGCTTCAGAGATTGATGCTAAGGTGGATGCGACGCATCCACCTTGTCCTCCATTTCAATTTTTGCCTGCGAAGGTGGATGCGACGCATCCCCTTTGTCCTCTATTTCTCAGCTTGCATGCGATGGTGGACGCGACGCATCCAGCTTCACTTCTACTTCCCAGTTTCGCACGCGATGGCAGACGCGATGGCCCAACTTCACTGCTAAGGTTGCATGCAGGATGATGTTTTCCTAGATTGGATGCGACGCATCCAACCCTTCTTCCTCTGGCTAAACCACCTTTTCTTCATATTTTGCACTCCGAACACCTTAAATCGTCACACATAACTTAATTAGTCATCAAACCAATAATTACACCATGTTGGGTGTTTTAAAGATTAAATAACATCAAAAAGTGGTTAAAGCATGGGCAAAGTAACATCAACACATATCGAAATATGCCAAACATCAGAAACCTAAGTGGCCTGAACCACCATCATCAAAAAAATATTGCCTTGAAAGTTCTACAACAACTCTAGCAGCTAAGCTTGCATGTTCTGCAAACTCAGCCGCTCCTTGAGCAGCAGAGGTAGCATTCTTTAATTTCATGTTCCAATTCTGCCTGCCAACAGAAAAATTACCATTACCATCTCAAGGAAATGATTGCCGATGTTCCAACCTTTCATCCTTGAAACCTAAGTGGCATGAACCACCATCATCAACACAATATTGCCTTTAAAGTTCTACAACAGCACTGGCAGCTAGGCTTGCATGTTCTGCAATCTCAGCCGCTGCTTGAGCAGCAGAGGTAGCATCCTTAAATTTCATGTTCCAATTCTGCCTGCCAACAGAAAAATTACCATTACCATCTCCAGAAAATAATTGCCCATGTTCCAACCAATCATCATTGAAAACTATGTGGCATGAACCACTATCATCAACATAATATAACCTTGAAAGTTCTACAACAGCTCTGGCAGTTAGGCTTGCATGTTCTGCAAACTCAGCCGCTGCTTGAGCAGCAGAGGTAGCATCCTTAAATTTCATGTTCCAATTCTACCTGTCAACAGAAAAATTACCATTACCATCTCTAGGAAATGATTGCCCATGTTCCAACCTTTCATCCTTGAAACCTAAGTGGCCTGAACCACCATCATCAACAAAATATTGCCTTGAAAGTTCTACAACAACTCTAGCAGCTAAGCTTGCATGTTCTGCAAACTCAGCCGCTGCTTGAGCAGCAGAGGTAGCATTCTTTAATTTCATGTCCCAATTCTGCCTGCCAACAGAAACATTACCATTACCATCTCAAGAAAATGATTGCCGATGTTCCAACCTTTCATCCTTGTAACCTAAGTGGCATGAACCACCATCATCAACACAATATTGCCTTGAAAGTTCTCCAACAGCTCTGGCAGCTAGGCTCTCATGTTCTGCAAACTCAGCCGCTGCTTGAGCAGCAGAGGTAGCATCCTTAAATTTCATGTTCCAATTTTGCCTGCCAATAGCAAATTTACCTTTACCATCTCCAGGAAATGATTGCCCATATTCCAACCTTTCATCCTTGAAACCTAAGTGGCATGAACCACCATCATCAACACAATATTTCCTTTAAAGTTCTACAACAGCTCTGGCAGCTAGGCTTGCATGTTCTGCAAACTCAGCCGCTGCTTGAGCAGCAGAGGTAGCATCTTTAAATTTCATGTTCCAATTCTGCCTGCTAACATAAAAATTACCTTTACCATCTCAAGGAAATGATTGCCTATGTTCCAACCTTTCATCCTTGAAACCTAAGTGGCATGAACCACTATCATCAACACAATATTGCCTTGAAAGTTCAACAGCTCTGGCAGCTAGGCTTGCATGTTCTGCAAACTCAGCCGCTGCTTGAGCAGCAGAGGTAGCATCCTTAAATTTCATGTTCCAATTCTTCCTGCCAACAGAAAAATTACCATTACCATCTCAAGGAAATGATTGCCGATGTTCCAACTTTTCATCCTTGAAACCTAAGTGGCATGAACCACCATCATCAACACAATATTGCCTTTAAAGTTCTATAACAGCTCTGGCAGCTAGGCTTGCATGTTCTGCAAACTCAGCCGCTGCTTGAGCAGCAGAGGTAGCATCCTTAAATTTCATGTTCCAATTCTTCCTGCCAATAGAAAAATTACCATTACCAGCTCAAGGAAATGATTGCCCATGTTCCAACCTTTCATCCTTGAAACCTAAGTGGCATGAACCACTATCATCAACACAATATTGCCTTGAAAGTTCTACAACAGCTCTGGCAGCTAGGCTTGCATGTTCTGCAAACTCAGCCGCTGCTTGAGCAGCAGAGGTAGCATCCTTAAATTTCATGTTCCAATTCTGCCTGCCAACAGAAAAATTACCATTACCATCTCAAGGAAATGATTGCCGATGTTCCAACCTTTCATCCTTTAAACCTAAGTGGCATGAACCACCATCATCAACAAAATATTGCCTTGAAAGTTCTACAACAGCTCTGGCAGCTAGGCTTGCATGTTCTGCAAACTCAGCCGCTGCTTGAGCAGCAGAGTTAGAATTCTAAAATTTCATGTTCCAATTCTGCCTGCCAATAGCAAATTTACCATTACCATCTCTAGGAAATGATTGCCCATGTTCCAACCTTTCATCCTTGAAACCTAAGTGGCATGAACCACCATCATCAACACAATATTGCCTTGAAAGTTCTCCAACAGCTCTGGCAGCTAGGCTTGCATGTTATGCAAACTGAGCCGCTGCTTGAGCAGTAGAAGTAGCATCCTTAAATTTCATGTTCCAATTCTGCCCGCCAACAGAAAAATTACCATTACCATCTCCAGGAAATGATTGCCCATGTTCCAACCTTTCATCCTTGAAGCCTAAGTGGCATGAACCACCATCATCAACACAATATTGCCTTGAAAGTTCTCCAACAGCTCTGGCAGCTAGGCTTGCATGTTCTGCAAACTCAGCCGCTGCTTGAGCAGCAGAGGTAGCATCCTTAAATTTCATGTTCCAATTTTGCCTGCCAATAGCAAATTTACCATTACCATCTCCAGGAAATGATTGCCCATATTCCAACGTTTCATCCTTGAAACCTAAGTGGCATGAACCACCATCATCATCACAATATTGCCTTTAAAGTTCTACAACAGCTCTGGCAGCTAGGCTTGCATGTTCTGCAAACTCAGCCGCTGCTTGAGCAGTAGAGGTAGCATCTTTAAATTTCATGTTCCAATTCTGCCTGCTAATAGAAAAATTACCTTTACCATCTCAAGGAAATGATTGCCTATGTTCCAACCTTTCATCCTTGAAACCTAAGTGGCATGAACGACTATCATCAACACAATATTGCCTTGAAAGTTCAACAACAGCTCTGGCAGCTAGGCTTGCATGTTCTGCAAACTCAGCCGCTGCATGAGCAGCAGAGGTAGCATCCTTAAATTTCATGTTCCAATTCTTCCTGCCAACAGAAAAATTACCATTACCATCTCAAGGAAATGATTGCCGATGTTCCAACCTTTCACCCTTGAACACTAAGTGGCATGAACCACCATCATCAACACAATATTGCCTTGAAAGTTCTACAACAGCTCAGGCAGCTAGGCTTGCATGTTCTGCAAACTCAGCCGCTGCTTGAGCAGCAGAGGTAACATCCTTAAATTTCATGTTCTAATTCTGCCTGCCAACAGGAAAATTACCATTACCATCTCAAGTAAATGATTGCCCATGTTCCAACCTTTCATCCTTGAAACGATAGTGGCATGAACCACTATCATCAACACAATATTGCCTTGAAAGTTCTACAACAGCTCTGGCAGCTAGGCTTGCATGTTCTGCAAACTCAGCCGCTGCTTGAGCAGCAGAGGTAGCATCCTTAAATTTCATGTTCCAATTCTGCCTGCCAACAGAAAAATTACCATTACCATCTCAAGGAAATGATTGCCTATGTTCCAACCTTTCATCCTTGAAACCTAAGTGGCATGAACCACTATCATCAACACAATATTGCCTTGAAAGTTCTCCAACAGCTCTGGCAGCTAGGCTTGCATGTTCTGCAAACTCAGCCGCTGCTTGAGCAGCAGAGGTAGCATCCTTAAATTTCATGTTCCAATTGATCCTGCCAATAGCAAATTTACCATTACCATCTCCAGGAAATGATTGCCCATGTTCCAACCTTTCATCCTTGAAACCTAAGTGGCATGAACCACCATCATCAACACAATATTGCCTTGAAAGTTCTACAACAGCTCAGGCAGCTAGGCTTGCATGTTCTGCAAACTCAGCCGCTGCTTGAGCAACAGAGGTAGCATCCTTAAATTTCATGTTCCAATTCTGCCTGCCAACAGAAAAATTACCATTACCATCTCAAGGAAATGATTGCCCATGTTCCAACCTTTCATCCTTGAAACCTAAGTGCATGAACCACTATCATCAACACAATATTGCCTTGAAAGTTCTCCAACAGCTCTGGCAGCTAGGCTTGCATGTTCTGCAAACTCAGCCGCTGCTTGAGCAGCAGAGGTAGCATCCTTAAATTTCATGTTCCAATTCATCCTGCCAATAGCAAATTTACCATTACCATCTCCAGGAAATGATTGCCCATGTTCCAACCTTTCATCCTTGAAACCTAAGTGGCATGAACCACCATCATCAACACAATATTGCCTTTAAAGTTATACAACAGCTCTGGTAGCTAGCTTGCATGTTCTGCAAACTCAGCCGCTGCTTGAGCAGCAGAGGTAGCATCCTTAAATTTCATGTTCCAACTCTGCCCGCCAATAGAAAAATTACCATTACCATCTCAAGGAAATGATTGCCCATGTTCCAACCTTTCATCCTTGAAAACTAAGTGGCATGAACCACCATCATCAACAAAATATTGCCTTGAAATTTCTACAATAGCTCTAGCAGCTAGGGTTGCATGTTTCTGCAAACTGAGCCGCTGCTTGAGCAGCAGAGGTAGCATCCTTAAATTTCATGTTCCAATTCTGCCCGCCAACAGAAAAATTACCATTACCATCTCGAGGAAATGATTGCCCATGTTCCAACCTTTCATCCTTGAAACCTAAGTGGCATGAACCACCATCATCAACAAAATATTGCCTTGAAAGTTCTACAATAACTCTAGCAGCTAGGCTTACAGGTTCTGCAAACTCAGCCGCTGCTTGAGCAGTAGAGTTAGCATCCTTAAATTTCATGTTCCAATTCTGCCCGCCAACAGAAAAATTACCATTACCATCTCGAGGAAATGATTGCCCATGTTTCAACCTTTCATCCTTGAAACCTAAGTGGCATGAACCTCCATCATCAACAAAATATTGCCTTTAAAGTTCTACAACAGCTCTGGCAGCTAGGCTTGCATGTTCTGCAAACTCAGCCGCTGCTTGAGCAGCAGAGGTAGCATCCTTAAATTTCATGTTCCAACTCTGCCCGCCAATAGAAAAATTACCATTACCATCTCGAGGAAATAATTGCCCATGTTCCAACCTTTCATCCTTGAAACCTAAGTGGCATGAACCTCCATCATCAACAAAATATTGCCTTTAAAGTTCTACAACAGCACTAGCAGCTAGGCTTGCATGTTCTGCAAACTCAGCCGCTGCTTGAGCAGCAGAGGTAACATCCTTAAATTTCATGTTCCAACTCTGCCCGCCAATAGAAAAATTACCATTACCATCTCAAGGAAATGATTGCCCATGTTCCAACCTTTCATCCTTGAAAACTAAGTGGCATGAACCACCATCATCAACAAAATATTGCCATGAAAGTTCTACAATAGCTCTAGCAGCTAGGGTTGCATGTTCTGCAAACTGAGCCGCTGCTTGAGCAGCAGAGGTAGCATCCTTAAATTTCATGTTCCAATTCTGCCCGCCAACAGAAAAATTACCATTACCATCTCGAGGAAATAATTGCCCATGTTCCAACCTTTCATCCTTGAAACCTAAGTGGCATGAACCTCCATCATCAACAAAATATTGCCTTTAAAATTCTACAACAGCACTAGCAGCTAGGCTTGCATGTTCTGCAAACTGAGCCGCTGCTTGAGCAGCAGAGGTAGCATCCTTAAATTTCATGTTCCAATTCTGCCCGCCAACAGAAAAATTACCATTACCATCTCGAGGAAATGATTGCCCATGTTCCAACCTTTCATCCTTGAAACCTAAGTGGCATGAACCTCCATCATCAACAAAATATTGCCTTTAAAGTTCTACAACTGCTCTGGTAGCTAGGCTTGCATGTTCTGCAAACTCAGCCGCTGCTTGAGCAGTAGAGTTAGCATCCTTAATTTTAATGTTCCAACTCTGCCTGCCAATAGAAAAATTACCATTACCATCTCAAGAAAATGATTGCCCATGTTCCAACCTTTCATCCTTGAAAACTAAGTGGCATGAACCAGCATCATCAACAAAATATTGCCTTGAAAGTTCTACAATAGCTCTAGCAGCTAGGGTTGCATGTTCTGCAAACTAAGTCGCTACTTGAGCAGCAGAGGTAGCATCCTTAAATATCATGTTCCAATTCTGCCCGCCAACAGAAAAATTACCATTACCATCTCGAGGAAATGATTGCCCATGTTCCAACCTTTCATCCTTGAAACCTAAGTGGCATGAACCTCCATCATCAACACAATATTGCCTTTAAAGTTCTACAACAGCTCTGGCAGCTAGGCTTGCATGTTCTGCAAACTCAGCCGCTGCTTGAGCAGCAGAGGTAGCATCCATAAATTTCATGTTCCAATTCTGCCTGCCAATAGCAAATTTACCATTACCATCTCCAGGAAATGATTGCCCATGTTCCAACCTTTCATCCTTGAAACCTAAGTGGTATGAACCACCATCATCAACACAATATTGCCTTTAAAGTTCTACAATAGCTCTGGCAGCTAGGCTTGCATGTTCTGCAAACTCAGCCGCTGCTTGAGCAGCAGAGGTAGCATCCTTAAATTTCATGTTCCAATTCTGCCTGCCAACAGAAAAATTATCATTACCATCTCAAGGAAATGATTGCCCATGTTCCAACCTTTCATCCTTGAAACCTTAGTGGCATGAACCACTATCATCAACACAATATTACCTTGAAAGTTCTACAACAGCTCAGGCAGCTAGGCTTGTTATGTTCTGCAAACTCAGCCGCTGCTTGAGCAATAGAGGTAGCATCCTTAAATTTCATGTTCCAATTCTGCCTGCCAACAGAAAAATTACCATTACCATCTCGAGGAAATGATTGCCCATGTTCCAACCTTTCTTCCTTGAAACCTAAGTGGCATGAACCACCATGATCAACATAATATTGCCTTTAAAGTTCTACAACAGCTCTGGCAGCTAGGCTTGCATGTTTTGCAAACTCAGCCGCTGCTTGAGCAGCAGAGGTAGCATCCTTAAATTTTATGTTCCAACTCTGCCTGCCAACAGCTAATTTACCATTACCATCTCAAGGAAATGATTGCCTATGTTCCAACCTTTCATCCTTGAAACCTAAGTTACATGAACCACCATCAACAAAACAATATTGCCTTGAAAGTTCTACAACAGCTCAGGTTGGAACGTGGGCATTCATTTCCTGGAGATGGTAATGGTAATTTTTCTGTTAGCAGGTAGAATTAGAACATGAAATTTAAGGATGCTACCTCTGCTGATCAAGCAGCGGCTGAGTTTGTAGAACATTCAAGCCTAGCTGCTAGAGTTGTTGTAGATCTTTCAAGGGAATATTGTGTTGATGATGGTGGTTCATGCCACTTAGGTTTCAAGTATGAAAGGTCGGAACATGGGCAATCATTTCCTAGAGATGGTAATGGTAATTTTTCTGTTGGCAGGCAGAATTGGAACATGAAATTTAAGGATGCTTCCTCTGCTGCTCAAGCAGTGGCTGAGTTTGCAGAACATGCAAGCCTAGCTGCCATAGCTATTGTAGAACTTTAAAGGCAATATTGTGTTGATAATGGTGGTTCATGCCACTTAGGTTTCAAGGATGAAAGGTTGGAACATGGGCAATCATTTCCTGGAGATGGTAATGGTAATTTTTCTGTTGGCAGGCAGAATTGGAACATGAAATTTAAGAATGCTACCTCTGCTGCTCAAGCAGCAGCTGAGTTTGCATATCTACAACAGCTCTGGCATCTAGGCTTGCATGTTCTGCAAACTCAGCCGCTGCTTGAGCAGCAGAGGTAGCATCCATAAATTTCATGTTCCAATTCTGCCTGCCAATAGAAAAATTACCATTACCATCTCCAGGAAATGATTGCCCATGTTCCAACCTTTCATCCTTGAAACCTAAGTGGCATGAACCACCATCATCAACAAAATACTGCCTTGAAAGTTCTACAACAGCTCTGGCATCTAGGCTTGCATGTTCTGCAAACTCAGCCGCTGCTTGAGCAGCAGAGGTAGCATCCCTAAATTTTATGTTCCAATTCTACCTGCCAACAGAAAAATTACCATTACCTTCTCAAGGAAATGATTGCCCTTGTTCCAACCTTTCATCATTGAAACCTAAGTGGCATGAACCACCACCATCAACACAATATTGCCTTTAAAGTTCTACAACGGCTCTGGCAGCTAGGCTTGCATATTCTGCAAACTCAGCCGCTGCTTGAGCAGCAGAGGTAGCATCCATAAATTTCATGTTCCAATTCTGCCTGCCAACAGAAAAATTACCATTACCATCTCCAGGAAATGATTGCCCATGTTCCAACCTTTCATCCTTGAAACCTAAGTGGCATGAACCACCATCATCAACACAATATTGCCTTGAAAGTTCTACAACAGCTCTGGCATCTAGGCTTGCATATTCTGCAAACTCAACCGCTGCTTGAGCAGTAGAGGTAGCATCCATAAATTTCATGTTCCAATTCTGCCTGCCAACAGAAAAATTACCATTACCATCTCCAGGAAATGATTGCCCATATTCCAACCTTTCATACTTGAAACCTAAGTGGCATGAACCACCATCATACCCACAATATTGCCTTTAAAGTTCTACAACAGCTCTGGTAGCTAGGCTTGCATGTTCTGCAAACTCAGCCACTGCTTGAGCAGTAGAGGTAGCATTCTTAAATTTCATGTTCCAATTCTGCCTGCCAACAGAAAAATTACCATTACCATCTCCAGGAAATGATTGCCAATGTTCCAACCTTTCATCCTTGAATACTAAGTGGCATGAACCACTATCATCAACACAATATTGCCTTGAAAGTTCTACAATAGCTCTGGCAGTTAGGCTTGCATGTTCTGCAAACTCAGCCGTTGCTTGAGCAGCAGAGGTAGCATCCTTAAATTTCATGTTCCAATTCTGCCTGCCAACAAAAAAATTACCATTACCATCTCTAGGAAATGATTGCCCATGTTCCAACCTTTCATCCTTGAAACCTAAGTGGCATGAACCAGCATCATCAACAAAATATTGCCTTGAAAGTTCTACAACAGCTCTGGCAGCTAAGCTTGCATGTTCTGCAATCTCAGCCGCTGCTTGAGCAGCAGAGGTAGCATTCATAAATTTTATGCTCCAATTCTGCCTGCAAATAGAAAAATTACCATTTACATCTCTAGGAAATGATTGCCCATGTTCAAACCTTTTATCCTTAAAACCTAAGTGGCATGAACCAGCATCATCAACTCAATATTGCCTTGAAAGTTCTACAACAACTCTGGCAGCTAGGCTTGAATGTTATGCAAATTCAGCCGCTGCTTGAGCAGCAGAGGTAGCATCCTTAAATTTCATGTTCCAATTTCGCCTGCCAACAGAAAAATTACCATTACCATCTATAGGAAATGATTGCCCATGTTCCAACCTTTCATCCTTGAAACCTAAATGGCATGAACCACCACCATCAACACAATATTGCATTTAAAGTTCAACAACAGCTTGGGCAGCTAGGCTTGCATATTCTGCAAACTCAGCCGCTGCTTGAGCAGCAGAGGTAGCATCCATAAATTTCATGTTCCAATTATGCCTTCCAACAGAAAAATTACCATTACCATCTCCAGGAAATGATTGCCCATGTTCCAACCTTTCATCCTTGAAACCTAAGTGGCATGAACCACCATCATCAACAAAATACTGCTTTGAAAGTTCTACCACAGCTCTGGCATCTAGGCTTGCATGTTCTGCAAACTCAGCCACTGCTTGAGCAGCAGAGGTAGCATCCCTAAATTTCTTGTTCCAATTCTACCTGCCAACAGAAAAATTACCATTACCTTCTCAAGGAAATGATTGCCCTTGTTCCAACCTTTCATCATTGAAACCTAAGTGGCATGAACCACCACCATTAACACAATATTGCCTTTAAAGTTCTACAACGACTTTGGTAGCTAGGCTTGCATATTCTGCAAACTCAGCCACTGCTTGAGCAGCAGAGGTAGCATCCATAAATTTCATGTTCCAATTCTGCCTGCCAACAGAAAAATTACCATTACCATCTTCAGGAAATGATTGCCCATGTTCCAACCTTTCATCCTTTAAACCTAAGTGGCATGAACCACCATCATCAACACAATATTGCCTTGAAAATTCTACAACAGCTCTGGCATCTAGGCTTGCATATTCTGCAAACTCAGCCGCTGCTTGAGCAGCAGAGGTAGCATCCATAAATTTCATGTTCCAATTCTGCCTACCAACAGAAAAATTACCATTACCATCTCCAGGAAATGATTGCCCATGTTCCAACCTTTCATACTTGAAACCTATGTGGCATGAACCACCATCATCAACACAATATTGCCTTTAAAGTTCTACAACAGCTCTGGTAGCTATGCTTCCATGTTCTGCAAACTCAGCCACTGCTTGAGCAGTAGAGGTAGCATCCTTAAATTACATGTTCCAATTCTGCCTGCCAACAGAAAAATAACCATTACCATCTCCAGGAAATGATTGCCAATGTTCAACCTTTCATCCTTGAATACTAAGTGGCATTAACTACTATCATCAACACAATATTGCCTTGAAAGTTCTACAATAGCTCTGGCAGTTAGGCTTGCATGTTCTGCAAACTCAGCCGTTGCTTGAGCAGCAGAGGTAGCATCCTTAAATTTCATGTTCCAATTCTGCCTGCCAACAGAAAAATTACCATTACCATCTCTAGGAAATGATTGCCCATGTTCCAACCTTTCATCCTTGAAACCTAAGTGGCATGAACCAGCATCATCAACAAAATATTGCCTTGAAAGTTCTACAACAGCTCTGGCAGCTAAGCTTGCATGTTCTGCAATCTCAGCCGCTGCTTGAGCAGCACAGGTAGCATTCTTAAATTTTATGCTCCAATTTTGCCTGCAAATAGAAAAATTACCATTTACATCTCTAGGAAATGATTGCCCATGTTCAAACCTTTTATCCTTGAAACCTAAGTGGCACGAACCACCATCATCAACTCAATATTGCCTTGAAAGTTCTACAACAACTCTGGCAGCTAGGCTTGAATGTTATGCAAATTCAGCCGCTGCTTGAGCAGCAGAGGTAGCATCCTTAAATTTCATGTTCCAATTTCGCCTGCCAACAGAAAAATTACCATTACCATCTCTAGGAAATGATTGCCCATGTTCCAACCTTTCATCCTTGAAACCTAAGTGGCATGAACCACTATCATCAACACAATATTGCCTTTAAAGTTCTACAATAGCTCTGGCAGCTAGGCTTGCATATTCTGCAAACTCAGCCGCTGCTTGAGCAGCAGAGGTAGCATCCATAAATTTTATGTTCCAATTCTGCCTGCCAACAAAAAAATTACCATTACCATCTCCAGGAAATGATTGCCCATGTTCCAACCTTTCATCCTTGAAACCTAAGTGGCATGAACCACCATCATCAACAAAAAACTGCCTTGAATGTTCTACAACAGCTCTGGTATCTAGGCTTGCATGTTCTGAAAACTCAGCCGCTGCTTGAGCAGCAGAGGTAGCATCCCTAAATTTCATGTTCCAATTCTACCTGCCAACAGAAAAATTACCATTACCTTTTCAAGGATATGATTACCCTTGTTCCAACCTTTCATCATTGAAACCTAAGTGGCATGAACCACCACCATCAACACAATATTGCCTTTAAAGTTCTACAACGGCTCTGGCAGCTAGGCTTGCATATTCTGCAAACTCAGCCGCTGCTTGAGCAGCAGAGGTAGCATCCATAAATTTCATGTTGCAATTCTGCTTGCCAACAGAAAAATTACCATTACCATCTCCAGGAAATGATTGCCCATGTTCCAACCTTTCATCCTTGAAACCTAAGTGGCATGAACTACTATCATCAACACAATATTGCCTTGAAAGTTCTACAACAGCTCTGGCATCTAAGCTTGCATTTTCTGCAAACTCAGCCGTTGCTTGAGCAGTAGAGGTAGCATCCATAAATTTCATGTTCCAATTCTGCCTGCCAACAGAAAAATTACCATTACCATCTCCAGGAAATGATTGCCCATGTTCCAACCTTTCATACTTGAAACCTAAGTGGCATGAACCACCATCATCAACACAATATTGCCTTTAAAGATCTACAACAGCTCTGGTAGCTAGGCTTGCATGTTCTGCAAACTCAGCCACTGCTTGAGCAGTAGAGGTAGCATCCTTAAAATTTCATGTTCCAATTCTGCCTGCCAATAGAAAAATTACCATTACCATCTCCAGGAAATGATTGCCAATGATCCAACCTTTCATCCTTGAATACTAAGTGGCATGAACCACTATCATCAACACAATATTGCCTTGAAAGTTCTACAACAGCTCTGGCAGTTAGGCTTCCATGTTCTGCAAACTCAGCTGTTGCTTGAGTAGCAGAGGTAGCATCCTTAAATTTCATGTTCCAATTCTGCCTGCCAACAGAAAAATTACCATTACCATCTCTAGGAAATGATTGCCCATGTTCCAACCTTTCATCCTTGAAACCTAAGTGGCATGAACCAGCATCATCAACAAAATATTGCCTTGAAAGTTCTACAACAGCTCTGGCAGCTAAGCTTGCATGTTCTGCAATCTCAGCCGCTGCTTGAGCAGCACAGGTAGCATTCTTAAATTTTATGCTCCAATTTTGCCTACAAATAGAAAAATTACCATTTACATCTCTAGGAAATGATTGCCCATGTTCAAACCTTTTATCCTTGAAACCTAAGTGGCATGAACCGCCATCATCAACTCAATATTGCCTTGAAATTTCTACAACAACTCTGGCAGCTAGGCTTGAATGTTATGCAAATTCAGCCGCTGCTTGAGCAGCAGAGGTAGCATCCTTAAATTTCATGTTCCAATTTCGCCTGCCAACAGAAAAATTACCATTACCATCTCTAGGAAATAATTGCCCATGTTCCAACCTTTCATCCTTGAAACCTAAGTGGCATGAACCACCATCATCAACACAATATTGCCTTGAAAGTTCTACAATAGCTCTGGCAGCTGGGCTTGCATGTTCTGCAAACTCAGCCGCTGCTTGAGCAGCAGAGGTAGCATCCTTAAATTTCATGTTCCAATTCTGCCTGCCAAAAGAAAAATTACCATTACCATCTCTAGAAAATGATTGCCCATGTTCCAACCTTTCATCCTTCAAACCTAAGTGGCATGAACCACCATCATCAACAAAATATTGCCTTGAAAGTTCTACAACAGCTTTGGCAGCTAAGGTTGCATGTTCTGCAATCTCAGCCGCTGCTCGAGCAGCAGAGGTAGCATTCTTAAATTTCATGTTCCAATTCTGCCCGCAAACAGAAAAATTACCATTCATATCTTTAGGAATAGATTGCCCTTGTTCCAACCTTTCATCCTTGAAACCTAAGTGGCATGAACCACCATCATCAACACAATATTGCCTTGAAAGTTCTACAACAGCTCTGGCAGCTAGGCTTGCATGTTATGCAAACTCAGCCGCTGCTTGAGCAGCAGAGGTAGCATCCATAAATTTCATGTTCCAATTCTGCCTGCCAACAGAAAAATTACCATTACCATCTCCAGGAAATGATTGCCCATGTTCCAACCTTTCATCCTTGAAACCTAAGTGGCATGAACCACCATCATCAACAAAATACTGCCTTGAAAGTTCTACAACAGCTCTGGCATCTAGGCTTGCATGTTCTGCAAACTCAGCCACTGCTTGAGCAGCAGAGGTAGCATCCCTAAATTTCATGTTCCAATTCTACCTTCCACCAAAAAAATTACCATTACCTTCTCAAGGGAATGATTGCCCTTGTTCCAACCTTTCATCATTGAAACCTAAGTGGCATGAACCACCACCATCAACACAATATTGCCTTTAAAGTTCTACAATGGCTCTGGCAGCTAGGCTTGCATATTCTGCAAACTCAGGCGCTGCTTGAGCAGCAGAGGTAGCATCCATAAATTTCATGTTCCAATTCTGCCTGCCAACAGAAAAATTACCATTACCATCTCTAGGAAATGATTGCCCATGTTCCAACCTTTCATCCTTGAAACCTAAGTGGCATGAACCACCATCATCAACACAATATTGCCTTGAAAGTTCTACAACAGCTCTAGCATCTAGGCTTGCATATTCTGCAAACTCAGCCGCTGCTTGAGCAGCAGAGGTAGCATCCATAAATTTCATGTTCCAATTCTGCCTGCCAACAGAAAAATTACCATTACCATCTCCAGGAAATGATTGCCCATGTTCCAACCTTTCATACTTGAAACCTAAGTGGCATGAACCACCATCATCAACAAAATACTGCCTTGAAAGTTCTACAACAGCTCTGGCATCTAGGCTTGCATGTTCTGCAAACTCAGCCGCTGCTTGAGCAGCAGAGGTAGCATCCCTAAATTTCATGTTCCAATTTTACCTTCCAACAGAAAAATTACCATTACCTTCTCAAGGAAATGATTGCCCTTGTTCCAACCTTTCATCATTGAAACCTAAGTGGCATGAACCACCACCATCAACACAATATTGCCTTTAAAGTTCTACAACGGCTCTGGCAGCTAGGCTTGCATATTCTGCAAACTCAGCCGCTGCTTGAGCAGCAGAGGTAGCATCCATAAATTTCATGTTCCAATTCTGCCTGCCAACAGAAAAATTACCATTACCATCTCCAGGAAATGATTGCCCATGTTCCAACCTTTCATCCTTGAAACCTAAGTGGCATTAACCACCATCATCAACGCAATATTGCCTTGAAAGTTCTACAACAGCTCTGGCAACTAGGCTTGCATATTCTGCAAACTCAGCCGTTGCTTGAGCAGCAGAGGTAGCATCCATAAATTTCATGTTCCAATTCGGCCTACCAACAGAAAAATTACCATTACCATCTCCAGGAAATGATTGCCCATGTTCCAAACTTTTATCCTTGAAACCTAAGTTGCATGAACCACCATCATCAACACAATATTGCTTTTAAAGTTCTACAACAGCTCTGGCAGCTAGGCTTGCATGTTCTGCAAACTCAGCCGCTGCTTGAGCAGCAGAGGTAGCATCCTTAAAATTCATGTTCCAATTTTGCCTGCTAACAGAAATGTTACCATTACCATCTCCTGGACATGATTGCCCATGTTCCAACCTTTCATCCTTGAAAACTAAGTGTCATGAACCACTATCATCAACACAATATTGCCTTGAAAGTTCTACAACAGCTCCAGCAGTTAGGCTTGCATATTCTACAAATTCAGCCTCTGCTTGAGCAGCAGAGGTAGCATCCTTAAATTTCATGTTCCAATTCTGCCTGCCAACAGAAAAATTACCATTACCATCTCTAGGAAATGATTGCCCATGTTCCAACCTTTCATCCTTGAAACCTAAGTGGCATGAACCACCATCATCAACTCAATATTGCCTTGAAAGTTCTACAACAACTCTGGCAGCTAGGCTTGAATGTAATGCAAAATCAGCCACTGCTTGAGCAGCAGTGGTAGCATCCTTAAATTTCATGTTCCAATTTCGCCTGCCAACAGAAAAATTACCATTACCATCTCTAGGAAATGATTGCCCATGTTCCAACCTTTCATCCTTGAAACCTAAGTGGCATGAACCACCATCATCAACTCAATATTGCCTTGAAAGTTCTACAACAACTCTGGCAGCTAGGCTTGAATGTAATACAAACTCAGCCACTGCTTGAGCAGCAGAGGTAGCATCCTTAAATTTCATGTTCCAATTTCACCTGCCAACAGAAAAATTACCATTACCATCTCTAGGAAATGATTGCCCATGTTCCAACCTTTCATCCTTGAAACCTAAGTGGCACGAACCACCATCATCAACACAATATTGCCTTTAAAGTTCTACAACAGCTATGGCAGCTAGGCTTGCATGTTCTGCAAACTCAGCCACTATTTGAGCAGCAGAGGTAGCATCCCTAAATTTCATGTTCCAATTCTGCCTGCCAAAAGAAACATTACCATTACCATCTCCAGGAAATGATTGCCCTTGTTCCAACCTTTCATCCTTGAAACCAAAATGGCATGAACCACCACCATCAACACAATATTGCATTTAAAGTTCAACAACAGCTCTGGCAGCTAGGCTTGCATATTCTGCAAACTCAGCCGTTGTTTGAGCAGTAGAGGTAGCATCCCTAAATTTCATGTTCCAATTCTGCCTGCCAAAAGAAACATTACCATTACCATCTCCAGGAAATGATTGCCCTTGTTCCAACCTTTCATCCTTGAAACCTAAATTGCATGAACCACCACCATCAACACAATATTGCCTTGAAAGTTCTACAACAGCTCTGGCAGCTAAGCTTGCATGTTCTGCAATCTCAGCCGCTGCTTGAGCAGCACAGGTAGCATTCTTAAATTTTATGCTCCAATTTTGCCTGCAAATAGAAAAATTACCATTTACATCTCTAGGAAATGATTGCCCATGTTCAAACCTTTTATCCTTGAAAACTAAGTGGCATGAACCACCATCATCAACACAATATTGCCTTGAAAGTTCTACAATAGCTCTGGCATCTAGACTTGCATATTCTGCAAACTCAGCCGTTGCTTGAGCAGCAGAGGTAGCATCCATAAATTTCATGTTCCAATTCTGCCTGCCAACAGAAAAATTACCATTACCATCTCTATGAAATGATTGCCCAAGTTCCAACCTTTCATCCTTGAAACCTAAGTGGCATGAACCACCATCATCAACACAATATTGCCTTGAAAGTTCTACAACAGCTCTGGCATCTAGGCTTGCATATTCTGCAAACTCAGCCGCTGCTTGAGCAACAGAGGTAGCATCCTTAATTTTAATGTTCCAATTTCGCCTGCCAACAGAAAAATTACCATTACCATCTCTAGGAAATGATTGCCCATGTTCCAACCTTTCATCCTTGAAACCTAAGTGGCATGAACCACCATCATCAACATAATATTGCCTTTAAAGTTCTACAACAGCTATGGCAGCTAGGCTTGCATGTTCTGCAAACTCAGCCGCTGCTTGAGTAGCAGAGGTACCATCCCTAAATTTCATGTTCCAATTCTGCCTGCCAACAGAAAAATTACCATTACCTTCTAAAGGAAATGATTGCCCTTGTTCCAACCTTTCATCCTTGAAACCTAAGTGGTATGAACCACCACCATCAACACAATATTGCCTTTAAAGTTCTACAACAGCTCTGGCAGCTAGGCTTGCATATTTTGCAAACTCAGCCGCTGCTTGAGCAGCAGAGGTAGCATCCATAAATTTTATGTTCCAATTCTGCCTGCCAACAGAAAAATTACCATTACCATCTCCTGGAAATGATTGCCCATGTTCCAACCATTCATCCTTGAAACCTAAGTGGCATGAACCACCATCATCAACACAATATTGCCTAGAAAGTTCTACAACATCTCTGGCATCTAGACTTGCATATTCTGAAAACTCAGCCGTTGCTTGAGCAGTAGAGGTAGCATCCATAAATTTCATGTTCTAATTCTGCCTGCCAACAGAAAAATTACCATTACCATCTCTAGGAAATGATTGCCAACGTTCCAACCTTTCATCCTTGAAACCTAACTGGCATGAACCACCATCATCAACAAAATATTGCCTTGAAAGTTCTACAACAGTTCTGGCAGCTAAGCTTGCATGTTCTGCAATCTCAGCCGCTGCTGAGCAGCAGAGGTAGCATTCTTAAATTTCATGTTCCAATTCTGCCTGCAAACAGAAAAATTACCATTCACATCTCTAGGAAATGATTGCCCATGTTCAAACCTTTCATCCTTGAAACCTAAGTGGCATGAAACACCATTATCAACTTAATATTGCCTTGAAAGTTCTACAACAACTCTGGTAGCTAGGCTTGAATGTTATGCAAATTCAGCCGCTGCTTGAGTAGCAGAGGTAGCATCCTTAAATTTCATGTTCCAATTTCGCCTGCCAACAGAAAAATTACCATTATCATCTCTAGGAAATGATTGCCCATGTTCCAACCTTTCATCCTTGAAACCTAAGTGGCATGAACTACCATCATCAACAAAATATTGCCTTAAAAGTTCTACAACAGCTCTGGCAGCTAAGCTTGCATGTTCTGCAAACTCAGCCGCTGCTTGAGCAGCAGAGGTAGCATCCTTAAATTTCATGTTCCAATTTCGCCTGCCAACAGAAAAATTACCATTACCATCTCTAGGAAATGATTGCCCATGTTCCAACCTTTCATCCTTGAAACCTAAGTGGCATGAACCACCATCATCAACACAATATTGCCTTTAAAGTTCTACAACAGCTCTGGCAGCTAGGCTTGCATGTTCTGCAAACTCAGCTGCTGCTTGAGCAGTAGAGGTAGCATCCTTAAATTTCATGTTCCAATTCTGCCTGCCAACAGAAAGATTACCATTAACATCTCTAGGTAATGATTGCCCATGTTCAAACTTTTCATCCTTGAAACCTAAGTGGCATGAACCACCATCATCAACACAATATTGCCTTGAAAGTTCTACAACAGCTCTGGCATCTAGGCTTGCATATTCTGCAAACTCAGCCGCTGCTTGAGCAGCAGAGGTAGCATCCTTAATTTTCATGTTCCAATTTCGCCTGCCAACACAAAATTACCATTACCATCTCTAGGAAATGATTGCCCATGTTCCAACCTTTCATCCTTGAAACCTAAGTGGCATGAACCACCATCATCAACACAATAATGCCTTTAAAGTTCTACAACAGCTATGGCAGCTAGGCTTGCATGTTCTGCAAACTCAGCCGCTGCTTGAGCAGCAGAGGTAGCATCCCTAAATTTCTTGTTCCAATTCTGCCTGCCAACAGAAAAATTACCATTACCTTCTCAAGGAAATAATTGCCCTTGTTCCAACCTTTCATCCTTGAAACCTAAGTGGCATGAACCACCACCATCAACACAATATTGCCTTTAAAGTTCTACAACAGCTCTGGAAGCTAGGCTTGCATATTTTGCAAACTCAGTCGCTGCTTGAGCAGCAGAGGTAGCATCAATAAATTTAATGTTCCAATTCTGCCTGCCAACAGAAAAATTACCATTACCATCTCCTGAAAATAATTGCCCATGTTCCAACCTTTCATCCTTGAAACCTAAGTGGCATGAACCACCATCATCAACACAATATTGCCTTGAAAGTTCTACAACAGCTCTGGCATCTAGACTTGCATATTCTGCAAACTCAGCCGTTGCTTGAGCAGCAGAGGTAGCATCCATAAATTTCATGTTCCAATTCTGCCTGCCAACAGAAAAATTACCATTACCATCTCTAAGAAATGATTGCCCATGTTCCAACCTTTCATCCTTGAAACCTAAGTGGCATGAACAACCATCATCAACACAATATTGCCTTGAAAGTTCTACAACAGCTCTGGCATCTAGGCTTGCATATTCTGCAAACTCAGCCGCTGCTTGAGCAGTAGAGGTAGCATCCTTAATTTTAATGTTCCAATTTCGCCTGCCAAGAGAAAAATTACTATTACCATCTCTAGGAAATGATTGCCCATGTTCCAACCATTCATCCTTGAAACCTAAGTGGCATGAACCACCATCATCAACACAATATTGCCTTTAAAGTTCTACAACAGGTATGGCAGCTAGGCTTGCATGTTCTGCAAACTCAGCCACTGCTTGAGCAGCAGAGGTACCATCCCTAAATTTCATGTTCCAATTCTGCCTGCCTACAGAAATAATACCATTACCTTCTCACGAAAATGATTGCCCTTGTTCCAACCTTTCATCCTTGAAACCTAAGTGGCATGAACCACCACCATCAACACAATATTGCCTTTAAAGTTCTACAATAGCTCTGGCAGCTAGGCTTGCATATTTTGCAAACTCAGCCGCTGCTTGAGCAGCAGAGGTAGCATCCTTAAATTTCATGTTCCAATTTCGCCCGCCAACCGAAAAATTACCATTACCATCTCTAGGAAATGATTGCCCATGTTCCAACCTTTCATCCTTGAAACCTAAGTAGCATGAACCACCATCATCAACATAATATTGCCTTGAAAGTTCTCCAATAGCTCTGGCAGCTAGGCTTGCAAATTCTCCAAACTCAGCCGCTGTTTGAGCAGCAGAGGTAGCATCCTTAAATTTCCTGTTCCAATACTGCCTACCAACAGAAAATTTACCATTACCATCTCAAGGAAATGATTGCCCATGTTCCAACCTTTCATCCTTGAAACCTAAGTGGCATGAACCACCATCATCAACACAATATTGCCTTGAAAGTTCTACAACATCTCTGGCATCTAGACTTGCATATTCTGCAAACTCAGCCGTTGCTTGAGCAGCAGAGGTAGCATCCATAAATTTCATGTTCTAATTCTGCCTGCCAACAGAAAAATTACCATTACCATATCTAGGAAATGATTGCCCATGTTCCAACCTTTCATCCTTGAAACCTAAGTGGCATGAACCACCATCATCAACAAAATATTGCCTTGAAAGTTCTACCACAGTTCTGGCAGCTAATCTTGCATGTTCTGCAATCTCAGCCGCTGCTTGAGCAGCAGAGGTAGTATTCTTAAATTTCATGTTCCAATTCTGCCTGCAAACAGAAAAATTACCATTCACATCTCTAGGAAATGATTGCCCATGTTCAAACCTTTCATCCTTGAAACCTAAGTGGCATGAACCACCATCATCAACTTAATATTGCCTTGAAAGTTCTACAACAACTCTGGTATCTAGGCTTGAATGTTATGCAAATTCAGTCGCTGCTTGAGCAGCAGAGGTAGCATCCTTAAATTTCATGTTCCAATTTCGCCTGCCAACCGAAAAATTGCCATTACCATCTCTAGGAAATGATTGCCCATGTTCCAACATTTCATCCTTGAAACCTAAGTGGCATGAACCACCATCATCAACACAATATTGCCTTGAAAGTTCTACAACAACTGTGGCAGCTAGGCTTGAATGTTATGCATATTCAAACGCTGCTTGAGCAGTAGAGGTAGCATCCTTAAATTTCATGTTCCAATTTCGCCTGCCAATAGAAAAATTACTATTATCATCTCTAGGAAATGATTGCCCATGTTCCAACCTTTCATCCTTGAAACCTAAGTGGCATGAACTACCATCATCAACAAAATATTGCCTTGAAAGTTCTACAACAGCTCTGGCAGCTAAGTTTGCATGTTCTGCAAACTCAACCGCTTCTTGAGCAGCAGAGGTAGCATCCTTAAATTTCATGTTCCAATTTCGCCTGCCAACAGAAAAATTACCATTACCATCTCTAGGAAATGATTGCCCATGTTCCAACCTTTCATCCTTGAAACCTAAGTAGCATGAACCACCATTATCAACACAATATTGCCTTGAAAGTTCTCCAATAGCTCTGGCAGCTAGGCTTGCAAATTCTCCAAACTCAGCCTCTGTTTGAGCAGCAGAGGTAGCATCCTTAAATTTCCTGTTCCAATACTGCCTACCAACAGAACATTTACCATTACCATCTTAAGGAAATGATTGCCCATGTTCCAACCTTTCATCCTTGAAACCTAAGTGGCATGAACCACCATCATCAACACAATATTGCCTTGAATGTTCTACAACATCTCTGGCATCTAGACTTGCATGTACTGCAAACTCAGCCGTTGCTTGAGCAGCAGAGGTAGCATCCATAAATTTCATGTTCCAATTCTGCCAGGCAACAGAAAAATTACCATTACCATATCTAGGAAATGATTGCCCATGTTCCAACCTTTCATCCTTGAAACCTAAGTGGCATGAACCACCATCATCAACAAACTTTTGCCTTGAAAGTTCTACAACAGCTCTGGCAGCTAAGCTTGCATGTTCTGAAATCTCAGCCGCTACTTGAGCAGCAGAGGTAGCATTCTTAAATTTCATGTTCCAATTCTGCCTGCAAACAGAAAAATTACCATTCACATCTCTAGGAAATGATTGCCCATATTCAAACCTTTCATCCTTGAAACCTAAGTGGCATGAACCACCATCATCAACTTAATATTGCCTTGAAAGTTCTACAACAACTCTGGTAGCTAGGCTTGAATGTTATGCAAATTCAGCCGCTGCTTGAGCAGCAGAGGTAGCATCCTTAAATTTCATGTTCCAATTTCGCCTGCCAACTGAAAAATTGCCATTACCATCTCTAGGAAATGATTGCCCATGTTCCAACATTTCATCCTTGAAACCTAAGTGGCATGAACCACCATCATCAACTCAATATTGCCTTGAAAGTTCTACAACAACTGTGGCAGCTAGGCTTGAATGTTATGCAAATTCAAACGCTGCTTGAGCAGTAGAGGTAGCATCCTTAAATTTCATGTTCCAATTTCGCCTCCCAATAGAAAAATTACCATTATCATCTCTAGGAAATGATTGCCCATGTTCCAACCTTTCATCCTTGAAACCTAAGTGGCATGAACTACCATCATCAACAAAATATTGCCTTGAAAGTTCTACAACAGCTCTGGCAGCTAAGCTTGCATGTTCTGCAAACTCAACCGCTGCTTGAGCAGCAGAGGTAGCATCCTTAAATTTCATGTTCCAATTTCGCCTGCCAACAGAAAAATTACCATTACCATCTCTAGGAAATGATTGCCCATGTTCCAACCTATCAACCTTGAAACCAAAGTGGCATGAACCACCATCATCAACACAATATTGCCTTTAAAGTTCTACAACAGCTCTGGCAGCTAGGCTTGCATGTTCTGCAAACTCAGCTGCTGCTTGAGCAGTAGAGGTAGCATCCTTAAATTTCATGTTCCAATTCTACCTGCCAAAAGAAAAATTACCATTACCATCTCCAGGAAATGATTGTCAATGTTCTAACCTTTCATCCTATAAAACTAAGTGGCATGAACCACTATCATCAACACAATATTGCCTTGAAAATTCTATAACAGCTCTGGCAGTTAGGCTTGCATGTACTGCAAACTCAACCGCTGCTTGAGCAGCAGAGGTAGCATCTTTAAATTTCATGTTCCAATTCTGCCAGCCAACAGAAAAATTACCATTACAATCTCTAGGAAATGATTGCCCATGTTCCAACCTTTCATCCTTGAAACCTAAGTGGCATGAACCACCATAATCAATAAAATATTGCCTTGAAAGTTCTACAACAGCTCTGGTAGCTAAGCTTGCATGTTCTGAAATCCCAGCCGCTGCTTGAGCAGTAGAGGTAGCATTCTTAAATTTCATGTTCCAATTCTACCTGCAAACAGAAAAATTACCATTCACATCTCTAGGAAATGATTGCCCATATTCAAACCTTTCATCCTTGAAACCTAAGTGGCATGAACCACCATCATCAACTCAATATTTCCTTGAACGTTCTACAACAACTCTGGCAGCTAGGCTTGAATGTTATGCAAATTCAAACGCTGTTTGAGCAGCAGAGGTAGCACCCTTAAATTTCATGTTCCAATTTCGCCTGCCAACAGAAAAATTACCATTACCATCTCTAGGAAATGATTGTCCATGTTCCAACTTTTTATCCTTGAAACCTAAGTGGCATGAACAACCATCATCAACACAATATTGCCTTGAAAGTTCTACAACAGCTCTGGCAGCTGGGTTTGCATGTTCTACAAACTCAGCCGCTGCTTGAGCAGCAGAGGTAGCATCCTTAAATTTCATGTTCCAATTCTGCCTGCCAACAGAAAAATTACCATTACCATCTCTAGGAAATGATTGTTCATGTTCCAACCTTTCATCCTTGAAACCTAAGTGGCATGAACCACCATCATCAACACAATATTGCCTTGAACGTTCTACAACAGCTCTGGCATCTAGGCTTGCATATTCTGCAAACTCAGCCGCTGCTTGAGCAGCAGAGGTAGCATCCTTAAATTTCATGTTCCAATTCTGCCTGCCAACAGAAAAAATACCATTACCATCTCTAGGAAATGATTGCCCATGTTCCAACCCTTCATCCTTGAAACCTAAGTGGCATGAACCACCATCATCAACACAATATTACCTTTAAAGTTCTACAACAGCTATGGCAGCTAGGCTTGCATGTTCTGCAAACTCAGCCGCTGCTTGAGCAGCAGAGGTAGCATCCTTAAATTTCATGTTCCAATTCTGCCTGCCAATAGCAAATTTACCATTACCATCTCCAGGAAATGATTGCCCATGTTCCAACCTTTCATCCTTGAAACCTAAGTGGCATGAACCACCATCATCAACACAATATTGCCTTGAAAGTTCTCCAACAGCTCTGGCAGCTAGGCTTGCATGTTCTGCAAACTGAGCCGTTGATTGAGCAGTAGAGGTAGCATCCTTAAATTTCATGTTCCAATTCTGCCTGCCAATAGCAAATTTACCATTACCATCTCCAGGAAATGATTGCCCATGTTCCAACCTTTCATCCTTGAAACCTAATTGGCATGAACCACCATCATCAACACAATATTTCCTTTAAAGTTCTACAACAGCTCTGGCAGCTAGGCTTGCATGTTCTGCAAACTCAGCCGCTGCTTGAGCAGCAGAGGTAGCATCCTTAAATTTTATGTTCCAACTCTGCCTGCCAACAGCTAATTTACCATTACCATCTCAAGGAAATGATTGCCCATGTTCCAACCTTTCATCCTTGAAACCTAAGTGACATGAACCACCATCAACAAAACAATATTGCCTTGAAAGTTCTACAACAGCTCAGGCAATTAGGCTTGCATGTTCTGCAAACTCAGCCACTGCTTGAGTAGCAGACGTAGCATCCTTAAATTGCATGTTAAATTCTGCCTGCCAACGGAAAAATTACCATTACCATCTCAAGGAAATGATTGCCCTTGTTCCAACCTTTCATCCTTGAAACCTATGTGGCATGAACCACCATCGTCAACAAAATATTGCCTTTAAAGTTCTACAACAGCTCTGGCAGCTAGGCTTGCATGTTCTGCAAACTCAGTCGCTGCTTGAGCAGCAGAGGTAGCATCCTTAAATTTCATGTTCCAATTCTGCCTGCCAACAGAAAAATTATCATTACCATCTCAAGGAAATGATTTCCCATGTTCCAACCTTTCATCCTTGAAACCTAAGTGGCATGAACCACCATCATCAACAAAATATTGCCTTTAAAGTTCTACAACAGCTCTGGCAGCTAGGCTTGCATGTTCTGCAAACTGAGGCGCTGCTTGAGCAGCAGAGGTAGCATCCTTAAATTTCATGTTCCAATTCTGCCTGCCAACAGAAAAATTATCATTACCATCTCAAGGAAATGATTGCCCATGTTCCTACTTTTCATCCTTGAAAACAAAGTGGCATGAACCACCACCATCAACATAGTATTGCCTTAAAAGTTCTACAACAGCTCTGGCAGCTAAGCTTGCATGTTCTGCAAACTCAGCCACTGCTTGAGCAGCAGAGTTAGAATTCTTAAATTTCATGTTCCAATTCTGCCTGCCAATAGCAAATTTACCATTACCATCTCAAGGAAATGATTTCCCATGTTCCAACCTTTCATCCTTGAAACCTAAGTGGCATGAACCACCATCATCAACACAATATTGCCTTGAAAGTTCTCCAACAGCTCTGGCAACTAGGCTTGCATGTTCTGCAAACTCAGCCGCTGCTTGAGCAGCAGAGGTAGCATCCTTAAATTTCATGTTCCAATTCTACCTGCCAATAGCAAATTTACCATTACCATCTCCAGGAAATGATTGCCCATGTTCCAACCTTTCATCCTTGAAACCTAAGTGGCATGAACCACCATCATCAACACAATATTGCCTTGAAAGTTCTCCAACAGCTCTGGCAGCTAGGCTTGCATGTTCTGCAAACTGAGCCGTTGCTTGAGCAGTAGAGGTAGCATCCTTAAATTTCATGTTCCAATTCTGCCTGCCAATAGCAAATTTACCATTACCATCTCCAGGAAATGATTGCCTATGTTCCAACCTTTCATCCTTGAAACCTAATTGGAATGAACCACCATCATCAACACAATATTTCCTTTAAAGTTCTACAACAGCTCTGGCAGCTAGGCTTGCATGTTCTGCAAACTCAGCCGCTGCTTGAGCAGTAGAGGTAGCATCCTTAAATTTTATGTTCCAACTCTGCCTGCCAACAGCTAATTTACCATTACCATCTCAAGGAAATGATTGCCCATGTTCCAACCTTTCATCCTTGAAACCTAAGTGACATGAACCACCATCAACAAAACAATATTGCCTTGAAAGTTCTATAACAGCTCAGGCAATTAGGCTTGCATGTTCTGCAAACTCAGCCGCTGCTTGAGTAGCAGACGTAGCATCCTTAAATTGCATGTTAAATTCTGCCTGCCAACGGAAGAATTACCATTACCATCTCAAGGAAATGATTGCCCTTGTTCCAACCTTTCATCCTTGAAACCTATGTGGCATGAACCACCATCATCAATAAAATATTGCCTTTAAAGTTCTACAACAGCTCTGGCAGCTAGGCTTGCATGTTCTGCAAACTCAGTCGCTGCTTGAGCAGCAGAGGTAGCATCCTTAAATTTCATGTTCCAATTCTGCCTGCCAACAGAAAAATTATCATTACCATCTCAAGGAAATGATTTCCCATGTTCCAACCTTTCATCCTTGAAACCTAAGTGGCATGAACCACCATCATCAACACAATATTGCCTTGAAAGTTCTCCAACAGCTCTGGCAACTAGGCTTGCATGTTCTGCAAACTCAGCCGCTGCTTGAGCAGCAGAGGTAGCATCCTTAAATTTCATGTTCCAATTCTGCCTGCCAATAGCAAATTTTCCATTACCATCTCAAGGAAATGATTGCCCATGTTCCAACATTTCATCCTTGAAACCTAAGTGGCATGAACCACCATCATCAACACAATATTGCCTTGAAAGTTCTCCAACAGCTCTGGCAGCTAGGCTTGCATGTTCTGCAAACTGAGCCGCTGCTTGAGCAGCAGAGGTAGCGTCCTTAAATTTCATGTTCCAATTCTGCCCGCCAACAGAAAAATTACCATTACCATCTCTAGTAAATGATTGCCCATGTTCCAACCTTTCATCCTTGAAACCTACGTGGCATGAACCACCATCATCAACATAGCATCCTTAAATTTCATTTCCAATTCTGCCTGCCAACAGCAAATTTACCATTACCATCTCCAGGAAATGATTGCCCATGTTCCAACCTTTCATCCTTGAAACCTAAGTAGCATGAACCACCATCATCAACACAATATTGCCTTGAAAGTTCTCCAACAGCTCTGGCAGCTAAGCTTGGATGTTCTGCAAACGCAGCCGCTGCTTGAACAGTAGAGGTATCATCCTTAAATTTCATGTTCCAATTCTGCCTGCCAATAGCAAATTTACCATTACCATCTCCAGGAAATGATTGCCCATGTTCCAACCTTTCATCCTTGAAACCTAATTGGCATGAACCACCATCATCAACACAATATTTCCTTTAAAGTTCTACAATAGCTCTGGCAGCTATGCTTGCATGTTCTGCAAACTCAGCCGCTGCTTGAGCAGTAGAGGTAGCATCTTTAAATTTCATGTTCCAATTCTGCCTGCCAATAGAAAAATTACCATTACCATCTGAAGGAAATGATTGCCCATGTTCCAACCTTTCATCCTTGAAACCTAAGTGGCATGAACCACCATCATCAACAAAATATTGCCTTAAAAGTTCTACAACAGCTCTGGCAGCTAAGCTTGCATGTTCTGCAAACTCAGCCGTTGCCTGAGCAGCAGAGGTAGCAACCTTAAATTTCATGTTCCAATTCTACCTGCCAACAGAAAATTTACCATTACCATCTCAAGGAAATGATTGCCCATGTTCCAACCTTTCATCCTTGAAACCTAAGTGGCATGAACCACCATCATCAACACAATATTTCCTTGAAAGTTCTCCAACAGCTCTGGCAGCTAGGCTTGCATGTTCTGCAAACTGAGCCGCTGCTTGAGCAGCAGAGGTAGCGTCCTTAAATTTCATGTTCCAATTCTGCCCGCCAACAGAAAAATTACCATTACCATCTCTAGTAAATGATTGCCCATGTTCCAACCTTTCATCCTTGAAACCTAAGTGG
Source organism: Nicotiana tomentosiformis (assembly GCF_000390325.3). Classification (NCBI taxonomy): domain Eukaryota; kingdom Viridiplantae; phylum Streptophyta; class Magnoliopsida; order Solanales; family Solanaceae; genus Nicotiana; species Nicotiana tomentosiformis. The sequence continues at coordinate 94,581 of NW_027174683.1, forward strand.
CATGAACCACCATCATCAACATAGCATCCTTAAAGTTCTCCAACAGCTCTGGCAGCTAGGCTTGCATGTTCTGCAAACTGAGCCGTTGCTTGAGCAGTAGAGGTAGCATCCTTAAATTTCATGTTCCAATTCTGCCTGCCAATAGCAAATTTACCATTACCATCTCCAGGAAATGATTGCCTATGTTCCAACCTTTCATCCTTGAAACCTAATTGGAATGAACCACCATCATCAACACAATATTTCCTTTAAAGTTCTACAACAGCTCTGGCAGCTAGGCTTGCATGTTCTGCAAACTCAGCCGCTGCTTGAGCAGTAGAGGTAGCATCCTTAAATTTTATGTTCCAACTCTGCCTGCCAACAGCTAATTTACCATTACCATCTCAAGGAAATGATTGCCCATGTTCCAACCTTTCATCCTTGAAACCTAAGTGACATGAACCACCATCAACAAAACAATATTGCCTTGAAAGTTCTATAACAGCTCAGGCAATTAGGCTTGCATGTTCTGCAAACTCAGCCGCTGCTTGAGTAGCAGACGTAGCATCCTTAAATTGCATGTTAAATTCTGCCTGCCAACGGAAGAATTACCATTACCATCTCAAGGAAATGATTGCCCTTGTTCCAACCTTTCATCCTTGAAACCTATGTGGCATGAACCACCATCATCAATAAAATATTGCCTTTAAAGTTCTACAACAGCTCTGGCAGCTAGGCTTGCATGTTCTGCAAACTCAGTCGCTGCTTGAGCAGCAGAGGTAGCATCCTTAAATTTCATGTTCCAATTCTGCCTGCCAACAGAAAAATTATCATTACCATCTCAAGGAAATGATTTCCCATGTTCCAACCTTTCATCCTTGAAACCTAAGTGGCATGAACCACCATCATCAACACAATATTGCCTTGAAAGTTCTCCAACAGCTCTGGCAACTAGGCTTGCATGTTCTGCAAACTCAGCCGCTGCTTGAGCAGCAGAGGTAGCATCCTTAAATTTCATGTTCCAATTCTGCCTGCCAATAGCAAATTTTCCATTACCATCTCAAGGAAATGATTGCCCATGTTCCAACATTTCATCCTTGAAACCTAAGTGGCATGAACCACCATCATCAACACAATATTGCCTTGAAAGTTCTCCAACAGCTCTGGCAGCTAGGCTTGCATGTTCTGCAAACTGAGCCGCTGCTTGAGCAGCAGAGGTAGCGTCCTTAAATTTCATGTTCCAATTCTGCCCGCCAACAGAAAAATTACCATTACCATCTCTAGTAAATGATTGCCCATGTTCCAACCTTTCATCCTTGAAACCTACGTGGCATGAACCACCATCATCAACATAGCATCCTTAAATTTCATTTCCAATTCTGCCTGCCAACAGCAAATTTACCATTACCATCTCCAGGAAATGATTGCCCATGTTCCAACCTTTCATCCTTGAAACCTAAGTAGCATGAACCACCATCATCAACACAATATTGCCTTGAAAGTTCTCCAACAGCTCTGGCAGCTAAGCTTGGATGTTCTGCAAACGCAGCCGCTGCTTGAACAGTAGAGGTATCATCCTTAAATTTCATGTTCCAATTCTGCCTGCCAATAGCAAATTTACCATTACCATCTCCAGGAAATGATTGCCCATGTTCCAACCTTTCATCCTTGAAACCTAATTGGCATGAACCACCATCATCAACACAATATTTCTTTTAAAGTTCTACAATAGCTCTGGCAGCTATGCTTGCATGTTCTGCAAACTCAGCCGCTGCTTGAGCAGTAGAGGTAGCATCTTTAAATTTCATGTTCCAATTCTGCCTGCCAATAGAAAAATTACCATTACCATCTGAAGGAAATGATTGCCCATGTTCCAACCTTTCATCCTTGAAACCTAAGTGGCATGAACCACCATCATCAACAAAATATTGCCTTAAAAGTTCTACAACAGCTCTGGCAGCTAAGCTTGCATGTTCTGCAAACTCAGCCGTTGCCTGAGCAGCAGAGGTAGCAACCTTAAATTTCATGTTCCAATTCTACCTGCCAACAGAAAATTTACCATTACCATCTCAAGGAAATGATTGCCCATGTTCCAACCTTTCATCCTTGAAACCTAAGTGGCATGAACCACCATCATCAACACAATATTTCCTTGAAAGTTCTCCAACAGCTCTGGCAGCTAGGCTTGCATGTTCTGCAAACTCAGCCGCTGCTTGAGCAGCAGAGGTAGCATCCTTAAATTTCATGTTCCAATTCTGCCTGCCAATAGCAAATTTACCGTTACCATCTCCAGGAAATGATTGCCCATGTTCCAACCTTTCTTCCTTGAAACCTAAGTGCCATGAACCACCATCATCAACAAAATATTGCCTTTAAAGTTCTCCAACAACTCTGGCAGCAAGGCTTGCATGTTCTGCAAACTCAGCCGCTGCTTGAGCAGCAGAGGTAGCATCCTTAAATTTCATGTTCCAATTCTGCCCGCCAACAGAAAAATTACCATTACCATCTCTAGGAAATGATTGCCCTTGTTCCAACCTTTCATCCTTGAAACCTAAGTGGCATGAACCACCATCATCAACACAATATTGCCTTTAAAGTTCTACAACAGCTCTAGCAGCTAGGCTTGCATGTTCTGCAAACTCAGCCGCTGCTTGAGCAGCAGAGGTAGCATCCTTAAATTTCATTTCCAATTCTGCCTGCCAACAGCAAATTTACCATTACCATCTCCAGGAAATGATTGCCCATGTTCCAACCTTTCATCCTTGAAACCTAAGTGGCATGAACCACCATCATCAACACAATATTGCCTTGAAAGTTCTCCAACAGCTCTGGCAGCTAGGCTTGCATGTTCTGCAAACTCAGCCGCTGCTTGAGCAGTAGAGGTAGCATCCTTAAATTTCATGTTCCAATTCTGCCTGCCAATAGCAAATTTACCATTACTATCTCAAGGAAATGATTTCCCATGTTCCAACCTTTCATCCTTGAAACCTAAGTGGCATGAACCACCATCATCAACACAATATTGCCTTGAAAGTTCTCCAACAGCTCTGGCAACTAGGCTTGCATGTTCTGCAAACTCAGCCGCTGCTTGAGCAGCAGAGGTAGCATCCTTAAATTTCATGTTCCAATTCTGCCTGCCAATAGCAAATTTACCATTATCATCTCCAGGAAATGATTGCCCATGTTCCAACCTTTCATCCTTGAAACCTAAGTGGCATGAACCACCATCATCAACACAATATTTCCTTGAAAGTTCTCCAACAGCTCTGGCAGCTAGGCTTGCATGTTCTGCAAACTGAGCTGCTCCTTGAGCAGCAGAGGTAGCATCCTTAAATTTCATGTTCCAATTCTTCCCGCCAACAGAAAAATTACCATTACCATCTCTAGGAAATGATTGCCCATGTTCCAACCTTTCATCCTTGAAACCTAAGTGGCATGAACCACCATCATCAACACAATATTGCCTTTAAAGTTCTACAACAGCTCTAGCAGCTAGGCTTGCATGTTCTGCAAACTCAGCCGCTGCTTGAGCAGCAGAGGTAGCATCCTTAAATTTCATTTCCAATTCTGCCTGCCAACAGCAAATTTACCATTACCATCTCCAGGAAATGATTGCCCATGTTCCAACCTTTCATCCTTGAAACCTAAGTGGCATGAACCGCCATCATCAACACAATATTGCCTTGAAAGTTCTCCAACAGCTCTGGCAGCTAGGCTTGCAGTTCTGGAAACTCAGCCGCTGCTTGAGCAGTAGAGGTAGCATCCTTAAATTTCATGTTCCAATTCTGCCTGCCAATAGCAAATTTACCATTACCATCTCTAGGAAATGATTGCCAATGTTCCAACCTTTCATCCTTGAAACCTAAGTGGCATGAACCACCATCATCAACACAATATTTCCTTTAAAGTTCTACAACAGCTCTGGCAGCTATGCTTGCATGTTCTGCAAACTCAGCCGCTGCTTGAGCAGCAGAGGTAGCATCTTTAAATTTCATATTCCAATTCTGCCTGCCAACAGAAAAATTACCATTACCATCTCAAGGAAATGATTGCCCATGTTCTAACCTTTCATCCTTGAAACCTAAGTGGCATGAACCACTATCATCAATACAATATTGCCTTGAAAGTTCAACAACAGCTCTAGCAGCTAGGCTTGCATGTTCTGCAAACTCAGCCGCTACCTGAGCAGCAGAGGTAGCATCCTTAAATTTCATATTCCAATTCTGCCTTCCAACAGAAAAATTACCATTACCATCTCAAGGAAATGATTGCCCATGTTCCAACCTTTCATCCTTGAAACCTAAGTGGCATGAACCACCATCATCAACACATAATTGCCTTGAAAGTTCTCCAACAGCTCTAGCAGCTAGGCTTGCATGTTCTGCAAACTCAGCCGCTGCTTGAGCAGTAGAGGTAGCATCCTTAAATTTCATGTTCCAACCCTGCCTGCCAATAGAAAAATTACCATTACCATCTGAAGGAAATGATTGCCCATGTTCCAACCTTTCATCCTTGAAACCTAAATAGCATGAACCACCATCATCAACAAAATATTGCCTTAAAAGTTCTACAACAGCTCTGGCAGCTAAGCTTGCAAGTTCTGCAAACTCAGCCGCTGCTTGAGCAGCAGAGTTAGAATTCTTAAATTTCATGTTCCAATTCTGCCTGCCAATAGCAAATTTACCATTACCATCTCAAGGAAATGATTTCCAATGTTCCAACCTTTCATCCTTGAAACCTAAGTGGCATGAACCACCATCATCAACACAATATTGCCTTGAAAGTTCTCCAACAGCTCTGGCAACTAGGCTTGCATGTTTTGAAAACTCAGCCGCTGCTTGAGCAGCAGAGGTAGCATCCTTAAATTTCATGTTCCAATTCTGCCTGCCAATAGCAAATTTACCATTACCATCTCCAGGAAATGATTGCCCATGTTCCAACCTTTCATCCTTGAAACCTAAGTGGCATGAACCACCATCATCAACACAATATTGCCTTGAAAGTTCTCCAACAGCTCTGGCAGCTAGGCTTGCATGTTCTGCAAACTGAGCCGCTGCTTGAGCAGCAGCGGTAGCATCCTTAAATTTCATGTTCCAATTCTGCCCGCCAACAGAAAAATTACCATTACCATCTCTAGGAAATGATTGCCCATGTTCCAACCTTTCATCCTTGAAACCTAAGTGGCATGAACCACCATTATCAACACAATATTGCCTTTAAAGTTCTACAACAACTCTAGCAGCTAGGTTTGCATGTTCTGCAAACTCAGCCGCTGCTTGAGCAGCAGAGGTTGCATCCTTAAATTTCATGTTCCAACCCTGCTTGCCAATAGAAAAATTACCATTACCATCTGAAGGAAATGATTGCCCATGTTCCAACCTTTCATCCTTGAAACCTAAGTGGCATGAACCACCATCATCAACACAATATTGCCTTGAAAGTTCTCCAACAGCTCTGGCAGCTAGGCTTGCATGTTCTGCAAACTCAGCCGCTGCTTGAGCAGTAGAGGTAGCATCCTTAAATTTCATGTTCCAATTCTGCCTGCCAATAGCAAATTTACCATTACCATCTCTAGGAAATGATTGCCCATGTTCCAACCTTTCATCCTTGAAACCTAAGTGGCATGAACCACCATCATCAACACAATATTTCCTTTAAAGTTCTACAACAGCTCTGGCAGCTATGCTTGCATGTTCTGCAAACTCAGCCGCTGCTTGAGCAGCAGAGGTAGCATCTTAAAATTTCATGTTCCAATTCTGCCTGCCAATAGAAAAATTACCATTACCATCTCAAGGAAATGATTGCCCATGTTCTAACCTTTCATCCTTGAAACCTAAGTGGCATCAACCACTATCATCAACATAATATTGCCTTGAAAGTTCAACAACAGCTCTAGCAGCTAGGCTTGCATGTTCTGCAAACTCAGCCGTTGCTTGAGCAGCAGAGGTAGCATCCTTAAATTTCATGTTCCAATTCTGCCTGCCAATAGCAAATTTACCATTACCATCTGAAGGAAATGATTGCCCATGTTCCAACCTTTCATCCTTGAAACCTAAGTGGCATGAACCACCATCATCAACACAATATTGCCTTGAAAGTTCTCCAACAGCTCTGGCAGCTAGGCTTGCATGTTCTGCAAACTCAGCCGCTGCTTGAGCAGTAGAGGTAGCATCCTTAAATTTCATGTTCCAATTCTGCCTGCCAATAGCAAATTTACCATTACCATCTCTAGGAAATGATTGCCCATGTTCCAACCTTTCATCCTTGAAACCTAAGTGGCATGAACCACCATCATCAACACAATATTTCCTTTAAAGTTCTACAACAGCTCTGGCAGCTATGCTTGCATGTTCTGCAAACTCAGCCGCTGCTTGAGCAGCAGAGGTAGCATCTTAAAATTTCATGTTCCAATTCTGCCTGCCAATAGAAAAATTACCATTACCATCTCAAGGAAATGATTGCCCATGTTCTAACCTTTCATCCTTGAAACCTAAGTGGCATGAACCACTATCATCAACACAATATTGCCTTGAAAGTTCAACAACAGCTCTAGCAGCTAGGCTTGCATGTTCTGCAAACTCAGCCGCTACCTGAGCAGCAGAGGTAGCATCCTTAAATTTCATATTCCAATTCTGCCTGCCAACAGAAAAATTACCATTACCATCTCAAGGAAATGATTGCCCATGTTCCAACCTTTCATCCTTGAAACCTAAGTGGCATGAACCACCATCATCAACACATAATTGCCTTGAAAGTTCTCCAACAGCTCTGGCAGCTAGGCTTGCATGTTCTGCAAACTCAGCCGCTGCTTGAGCAGTAGAGGTAGCATCCTTAAATTTCATGTTCCAACCCTGCCTGCCAATAGAAAAATTACCATTACCATCTGAAGGAAATGATTGCCCATGTTCCAACCTTTCATCCTTGAAACCTAAATGGCATGAACCACCATCATCAACAAAATATTGCCTTAAAAGTTCTACAACAGCTCTGGCAGCTAAGCTTGCAAGTTCTGCAAACTCAGCCGCTGCTTGAGCAGCAGAGTTAGAATTCTTAAATTTCATGTTCCAATTCTGCCTGCCAATAGCAAATTTACCATTACCATCTCAAGGAAATGATTTCCCATGTTCCAACCTTTCATCCTTGAAACCTAAGTGGCATGAACCACCATCATCAACACAATATTGCCCTGAAAGTTCTCCAACAGCTCTGGCAACTAGGCTTGCATGTTTTGCAAACTCAGCCGCTGCTTGAGCAGCAGAGGTAGCATCCTTAAATTTCATGTTCCAATTCTGCCTGCCAATAGCAAATTTACCATTACCATCTCCAGGAAATGATTGCCCATGTTCCAACCTTTCATCCTTGAAACCTAAGTGGCATGAACCACCATCATCAACACAATATTGCCTTGAAAGTTCTCCAACAGCTCTGGCAGCTAGGCTTGCATGTTCTGCAAACTGAGCCACTGCTTGAGCAGCAGGGGTAGCATCCTTAAATTTCATGTTCCAATTCTGCCCGCCAACAGAAAAATTACCATTACCATCTCATGGAAATGATTGCCCATGTTCCAACCTTTCATCCTTGAAACCTAAGTGGCATGAACCACCATCATCAACACATAATTGCCTTGAAAGTTCTCCAACAGCTCTGGCAGCTAGGCTTGAATGTTCTGCAAACTCAGCCGCTGCTTGAGCAGTAGAGGTAGAATCCTTAAATTTCATGTTCCAACCCTGCCTGCCAATAGAAAAATTACCATTACCATCTGAAGGAAATGATTGCCCATGTTCCAACCTTTCATCCTTGAAACCTAAATGGCATGAACCACCATCATCAACAAAATATTGCCTTAAAAGTTCTACAACAGCTCTGGCAGCTAAGCTTGCAAGTTCTGCAAACTCAGCCGCTGCTTGAGCAGCAGAGTTAGAATTCTTAAATTTCATGTTCCAATTCTGCCTGCCAATAGCAAATTTACCATTACCATCTCAAGGAAATGATTTTTCATGTTCCAACCTTTCATCCTTGAAACCTAAGTGGCATGAACCACCATCATCAACACAATATTGCCTTGAAAGTTCTCCAACAGCTCTGGCAACTAGGCTTGCATGTTTTGCAAACTCAGCCGCTGCTTGAGCAGCAGAGGTAGCATCCTTAAATTTCATGTTCCAATTCTGCCTGCCAATAGCAAATTTACCATTACCATCTCTAGGAAATGATTGCCCATGTTCCAACCTTTCATCCTTGAAACCTAAGTGGCATGAACCACCATCATCAACACAATATTGCCTTGAAAGTTCTCCAACAGCTCTGGCAGCTAGGCTTGCATGTTCTGCAAACTGAGCCGCTGCTTGAGCAGCAGAGGTAGCATCCTTAAATTTCATGTTCCAATTCTGCCCGCCAACAGAAAAATTACCATTACCATCTCTAGGAAATGATTGCCCATGTTCCAACCTTTCATCCTTGAAACCTAAGTGGCATGAACCACCATTATCAACACAATATTGCCTTTAAAGTTCTACATCAGCTCTAGCAGCTAGGCTTGCATGTTCTGCAAACTCAGCCGCTGCTTGAGCAGCAGAGGTAGCATCCTTAAATTTTATTTCCAATTCTGCCTGCCAACAGCAAATTTACCATTACCATCTCCAGGAAATGATTGCCCATGTTCCAACCTTTCATCCTTGAAACCTAAGTGGCATGAACTACCATCATCAACACAATATCGCCTTGAAAGTTCTCCAAAAGCTCTGGCAGCTAGGCTTGCATGTTCTGCAAACTTAGCCGCTGCTTGAGCATTAGAGGTAGCATCCTTAAATTTCATGTTCCAATTCTGCCTGCCAATAGCAAATTTACCATTACCATCTCTATGAAATGATTGCCCATGTTCCAACCTTTCATCCTTGAAACCTAAGTGGCATGAACCACCATCATCAACACAATATTTCCTTTAAAGTTCTACAACAGCTCTGGCAGCTATGCTTGCATGTTCTACAAACTCAGCCGCTGCTTGAGCAGCAGAGGTAGCATCTTTAAATTTTATGTTCCAATTCTGCCTGCCAATAGAAAAATTACCATTACCATCTCAAGGAAATGATTGCCCATGTTCCAACCTTTCATCCTTGAAACCTAAGTGGCATGAACCACTATCATCAACACAATATTGCCTTGAAAGTTCAACAATAGCTCTAGCAGCTATGCTTGCATGTTCTGCAAACTCAGCCGCTGCTTGAGCAGCAGAGGTAGCATCCTTAAATTTCATGTTCCAATTCTGCCTGCCAACAGAAAAATTACCATTACCATCTCAAGGAAATGATTGCCCATGTTCCAACCTTTCATCCTTGAAACCTAAGTGGCATGAACCACCATCATCAACACAATATTGCCTTGAAAGTTCTCCAACAGCTCTGGCAGCTAGGCTTGCATGTTCTGCAAACTCAGCCGCTGCTTGAGTAGCAGAGGTAGCATCCTTAAATTTCATGTTCCAATTCTGCCTGCCAATAGAAAAATTACCATTACCATCTGAAGGAAATGATTGCCCATGTTCCAACCTTTCATCCTTGAAACCTAAATGGCATGAACCACCATCATCAACAAAATATTGCCTTAAAAGTTCTACAACAGCTCTGGCAGCTATGCTTGCATGTTCTACAAACTCAGCCGCTGCTTGAGCAGCAGAGGTAGCATCCTTAAATTTCATGTTCCAATTCTGCCTGCCAACAGAAAAATTACCATTACCATCTCAAGGAAATGATTGCCCATGTTCCAACCTTTCATCCTTGAAACCTAAGTGGCATGAACCACCATCATCAACACAATATTGCCTTGAAAGTTCTCCAACAGCTCTGGCAGCTAGGCTTGCATGTTCTGCAAACTCAGCCACTGCTTGAGTAGCAGAGGTAGCATCCTTAAATTTCATGTTCCAATTCTGCCTGCCAATAGCAAATTTACCATTACCATCTCCAGGAAATGATTGCCCATGTTCCAACCTTTCATCCTTGAAACCTAAGTGGCATGAACCACCACGATCAACAAAATATTGCCTTTAAAGTTCTACAACAACTCCGGCAGCTAGGCTTGCATGTTCTGCAAACTCAGCCGCTGCTTGAGCAGTAGAGGTAGCATCCTTAAATTTCATGTTCCAACTTTGCCTGCCAATAGAAAAATTGCCATTACCATCTCAAGGAAATGATTGCCCATGTTCCAACCTTTCATCCTTGAAAATTAAGTGGCATGAACCACCATCATCAACAAAATATTGCCTTGAAGCAGCTAGGGTTGCATGTTCTGCAAACTGAGCCGCTGCTTGAGCAGCAGAGGTAGCATCCTTAAATTTCATGTTCCAATTCTGCCCGCCAACAGAAAAATTACCTTTACCATCTCGAGGAAATTATTGCCCATGTTCCAACCTTTCATCCTTGAAACCTAAGTGGCATGAACCTCCATCATCAACACAATATTGCCTTTAAAGTTCTACAACAGCTCTGGCAGCTAGGCTTGCATGTTCTGCAAAATCAGCCGCTGCTTGAGCAGCAGAGGTAGCATCCTTAAATTTCATGTTCCAATTCTGCCTGCGAACAGAAAAATTACCATTACCATCTAAAGGAAATGATTGCCCTTGTTCCAACCTTTCATCCTTGAAACCTAAGTGGCATGAACCACCATCATCAACACAATATTGCCTTTAAAGTTCTACAACAGCTCTGGCAGCTAGGCTTGCATGTTCTGCAAACTCAGCCGCTGCTTGAGCAGTAGAGGTAGCATCCTTAAATTTCATGTTCCAACCCTGCCTGCCAACAGAAAAATTACCATTACCATCTCAAGGAAATGATTGCCCATGTTCCAACCTTTCATCCTTGAAAACTAAGTGGCATGAACCACCATCATCAACAAAATATTGCCTTGAAGCAGCTAGGGTTGCATGTTCTGCAAACTGAACCGCTGCTTGAGTAGCAGAGGCAGCATCCTTAAATTTCATGTTCCAATTCAACCCGCCAACAGAAAAATTACCATTACCATCTCTAGGAAATGATTGCCCATGTTCCAACCTTTCATCCTTGAAACCTAAGTGGCATGAACCTCCATCATCAACACAATATTGCCTTTAAAGTTCTACAACAGCTCTGGCAGCTAGGCTTGCATGTTCTGCAAACTCAGCCGCTGCTTGAGCAGCAGAGGTAGCATCCTTAAATTTCATGTTAAATTCTGCCTGTCAACAGAAAAATTACCATTACCATCTCAAGGAAATGATTGCCCTTGTTCCAACTTTTCATCCTTGAAACCTAAGTGGCATGAACCACCATCATCAACACAATATTGCCTTTAATGTTCTACAACAGCTCTGGCAGCTAGGCTTGCATGTCCTGCAAACTCAGCCGCTGCTTGAGCAGTAGAGGTAGCATCCTTAAATTTCATGTTCCAACCCTGCCTGCCAATAGAAAAATTACCATTACCATCTGAAGGAAATGATTGCCCATGTTCCAACCTTTCATCCTTGAAACCTAAGTGGCATGAACCACCATCATCAACACAATATTGCCTTTAAAGTTCTACAACAGCTTTGGCAGCTAGGCTTGCATGTTCTGCAAACTCAGCCGCTGCTTGAGCAGCAGAGGTAGCATCCTTAAATTTTATGTTCCAACTCTGCCTGCCAACAGCAAATTTACCATTACCATCTCAAGGAAAATATTGCCCATGTTCCAACCTTTCATCCTTGAAACCTAAGTACCATGAACCACCATCAACAAAACAATATTGCCTTGAAAGTTCTACAACAGCTCTGGCAGTTAGGCTTGCATATTCTGCAAACTCAGCCGCTGCTTGAGCAGCAGAGGTAGCATCCTTAAATTTCATGATAAATTTTGCCTGCCAACAGAAAAATTACCATTACCATCTCAAGGAAATGATTGCCCATGTTCTAACCTTTCATCCTTGAAAACTAAGTGGCATGAACCACTATCATCAACGCAATATTACCTTGAAAGTTCTACAACAGCTCTGGCAGCTAGGCTTGTATGTTCTGCAAACTGAGCCGCTGCTTGAGCAGCAGAGGTAGTATCCTTAAATTTCATGTTCCAATTCTGCCCGCCAACAGAAAAATTACCATTACCATCTCTAGGAAATGATTGCCCATGTTCCAACCTTTCATCCTTGAAACCTAAGTGGCATGAACCTCCATCATCAACACAATATTGCCTTTAAAGTTCTACAACAGCTCTGGCAGCTAGGCTTGCATGTTCTGCAAACTCAGCCGCTGCTTGAGCAGCAGAGGTTGCATCCTTAAATTTCATGTTAAATTCTGCCTGCCAACAGAAAAATTACCATTACCATCTCAAGGAAATGATTGCCCTTGTTCCAACCTTTCATCCTTGAAACCTAAGTGGCATGAACCACCATCATCAACACAATATTGCCTTTAAAGTTCTACAACAGCTCTGGCAGCTAGGCTTGCATGTTCTGCAAACTCAGCCGCTGCTTGAGAAGTATAGGTAGCATCCTTAAATTTCATGTTCCAACCCTGCCTGCCAATAGAAATATTACCATTACCATCTGAAGGAAATGATTGCCCATGTTCCAACCTTTCATCCTTGAAACCTAAGTGACATGAACCACCATCATCAACACAATATTGCCTTTAAAGTTCTACAACAGCTCTGGCAGCTAGGCTTGCATGTTCTGCAAACTCAGCCGCTGCTTGAGCAGCAGAGGTAGCATCCTTAAATTTCATGATAAATTTTGCCTGCCAAAAGAAAAATTACCATTACCATCTCAAGGAAATGATTGCCTTTGTTCCAACTTTTCATCCTTGAAACCCTAAGTGGCATGAACCACCATAATCAAAAAAATATTGCCTTTACAGTTCTACCACAGCTCTGGCAGCTAGGCTTGCATATTCTGCAAACTCAGCCGCTGCTTGAGCAGTAGAGGTAGCATCCTTAAATTTCATGTTCCAACTTTGCCTGCCAATAGAAAAATTACCATTACCATCTCAAGGAAATGATTGCCCATATTCCAACCTTTCATCCTTGAAAACTAAGTGGCATGAACCACCATCATCAACAAAATATTGCCTTGAAAGTTCTACAATAGCTCTAGCAGCTAGGCTTGCATGTTCTACAAACTGAGCCGCTGCTTGAGCAGCAGAGGTAGCATCCTTAAATTTCATGTTCCAATTCTGCCTGCCAACAGAAAAATTACCATTACCATCTCTAGGAAATGATTGCCCATGTTCCAAACGTTCATCCTTGAAACCTAAGTGGCATGAACCACCATCATCAACACAATATTGCCTTTAAAGTTTTACAACAGCTCTGGCAGCTAGGCTTGCATGTTCTGCAAACTCAGCCGCTGCTTGAGCAGCAGAGGTAGCATTCTTAAAATTTATGTTCCAACTCTGCCTGCCAACAGCAAATTTACCATTACCATCTCAATGAAATGATTGCCCATGTTCCAACCTTTCATCCTTGAAACCTAAGTGGCATGAACCACCATCAACAAAACAATATTGCCTTGAAAGTTCTACAACAGCTCTGGCAGTTAGGCTTGCATGTTCTGCAAACTGAGCCGCTGCTTGAGCAGCAGAGGTAGCATCCTTAAATTTCATGTTCCAATTCTGCCCGCCAACAGAAAAATTACCTTTACCATCTCGAGGAAATGATTGCCCATGTTCCAACCTTTCATCCTTGAAACCTAAGTGGCATGAACCTCCATCATCAACATAATATTGCCTTTAAAGTTCTACAACAGCTCCGGCAGCTAGGCTTGTATGTTCTGCAAACTCAGCCGCTGCTTGAGCAGCAGAGGTAGCATCCTTAAATTTCATGTTCTAATTCTGCCTGCGAACAGAAAAATTACCATTACCATCTCAAGGAAATGATTGCCCTTGTTCCAACCTTTCATCCTTGAAACCTAAGTGGCATGAACCACCATCATCAACACAATATTGCCTTTAAAGTTCTACAACAGCTCTAGCAGCTAGGCTTGCATGTTCTACAAACTCAGCCGCTGCTTGAGCAGTAGAGGTAGCATCCTTAAATTTAATGTTCCAATTCTCCCTGCGAACAGAAAAATTACCATTACCATCTCAAGAAAATGATTGCCCTTGTTCCAACCTCTCATCCTTGAAACCTAAGTGGCATGAACCACCATCATCAACACAATATTGCCTTTAAAGTTCTACAATAGCTCTGGCAGCTAGGCTTGCATGTTCTGCAAACTCAGCCGCTGCTTGAGCAGTAGAGGTAGCATCCTTAAATTTCATGTTCCAACCCTGCCTGCCAATAGAAAAATTACCATTACCATCTCAAGGAAATGATTGCCCATGTTCCTACCTTTCATCCTTGAAAACTAAGTGGCATGAACCACCATCATCAACAAAATATTGCCTTTAAAGTTCTACAACAGCTCTGGCAGCTAGGCTTGCATGTTCTGCAAACTGAGCCGCTGCTTGAGCAGCAAAGGTAGCATCCTTAAATTTCATGTTCCAATTCAGCCCGCCAACAGAAAAATTACCATTACCATCTCTAGGAAATGATATCCCATGTTCCAATCTTTCATCCTTGAAACCTAAGTGGCATGAACCACCATCATCAACAAAATATTGCCTTTAAAGTTCTACAACAGCTCTGGCAGCTAGGCTTGCATGTTCTGCAAACTCAGCCGCTGCTTGAGCAGCAGAGGTAGAATCCTTAAATTTCATTTCCAATTCTACCTGCCAACAGCAAATTTACCATTACCATCTCCAGGAAATGATTGCCCATGTTCCAACCTTTCATCCTTGAAACCTAAGTGGCATGAACCACCATCATCAACAAAATATTGACTTGAAAGTTCTATAACAGCTCGGGCAGCTAGGCTTGCATGTTCTGCAAACTCAGCGGCTACTTGAGCAGCAGAGGTAGCATTCTTAAATTTCATGTTCCAATTCTGCCTGCCAACAGAAAAATTACCATTACCATCTCAAGGAAATGATTGCCCATGTTCCAACCTTTCATCCTTGAAACCTAAGTGGCATGAACCACCATCATCAACACAATATTGCCTTGAAAGTTCTCCAACAGCTCTGGCAGCTAGGCTTGCATGTTCTGCAACCTCAGCCGCTTCTTGAGCAGTAGAGGTAGCATCCTTAAATTTCATGTTCCAATTCTACCTGCCAACAGCAAATTTACCATTACCATCACCAGGAAATGATTGCCCATGTTCCAACCTTTCATCCATGAAACCTAAGTGGCATTAACCACCATCATCAACACAATATTCCATTGAAAGTTCTACAACAGCTCTGGCAGCTAGGCTTGCATGTTCTACAAACTCAGCCGCTGCTTGAGCAGTAGAGGTAGCATCCTTAAATTTCACGTTCCAATTCTGCCTGCCAACAGAAAAATTACCATTACCATCTCAAGGAAATAATTGCCCATGTTCCAACCTTTCATCCTTGAAACCTAAGTGGCATGAACCACCATCATCAACACAATATTGCCTTGAAAGTTCTCCAACAACTCTGGCAGCTAGGCTTGCATGTTCTGCAACCTCAGCCGCTGCTTGAGCAAAAGAGGTAGCATCCTTAAATTTCATGTTCCAATTCTGCCTGCCAATAGAAAAATTACCATTACCATCTCTAGGAAATGATTGACCATGTTCCAACCTTTCATCCTTGAAACCTAAGTGACATGAACCACCATCATCAACACAATATTTCCTTGAAAGTTCTAAAACAACTCTGGCAGCTAGGCTTGCATGTTATGCAAACTCAGCCGCTGCTTGAGCAGCAGAGTTAGCATCCTTAAATTTCATGTTCCAATTCTGCCTGCCAACAGAAAAATTACCATTACCATCTATAGGAAATGATTGCCCATGTTCCAACCTTTCATCCTTGAAACCTAAGTGGCATGAACCACCATCATCAACAAAATATTGCCTTGAAAGTTCTAATACAGCTCTGGCAGCTAGGCTTGCATGTTCTGCAAACTCAGCCGCTGCTTGAGCAGCAGAGGTAGCATCCTTAAATTTCATGTTCCAATTCTGCCTGCCAATAGAAAATTTACCATCTCCAGGAAATGATTGCCCATGTTCCAACCTTTCATCCATGAAACCTAAGTGGCATTAACCACCATCATCAACACAATATTGCCTTGAAATTTCTACAACAGCTCTGGCAGCTAGGCTTGCATGTTCTGCAAACTCAGCCGCTGCTTGAGCAGCAGAGGTAGCATCCTTAAATTTCATTTTCCAATTCTGCCTGCCAACAGAAAAATTACCATTACCATCTCAAGGAAATGATTGCCCATGTTCCAACCTTTCATCCTTGAAACCTAAGTGGCATGAACCACCATCATCAACAAAATATTGACTTGAAAGTTCTACAATAGCTCTGGCAGCTAGGCTTGCATGTTCTGCAAACTTAGCGGCTACTTGAGCAGTAGAGGTAGCATCCTTAAATTTCATGTTCCAATTCTGCCTGCCAATAGAAAAATTACCATTACCATCTCAAGGAAATGATTGCCCATGTTCCAACCTTTCATCCTTGAAACCTAAGTGGCATGAACAACCATCATCAACACAATATTGCCTTTAAAATTCTACAACAACTCTGGCAGCTAGGCTTGCATGTTCTGCAAACTCAGCCGCTCCTTGAGCAGCAGAGGTAGCATCCTTAAATTTCATGTTCCAATTCTTCCTGCCAACAGAAAAATTACCATTACCATCTCTAGGAAATGATTGCCCATGTTCCAACCTTTCATCCTTGAAACCTAAGTGGCATGAACCACCATCATCAACACAATATTTCCTTGAAAGTTCTAAAACAACTCTGGCAGCTAGGCTTGCATGTTATGCAAACTCAGCCGCTTCTTGAGCAACAGAGGTAGCATCCTTAAATTTCATGTTCCAATTCTGCCTGCCAACAGAAAAATTACCATTACCATCTCTAGGAAATGATTGCCCATGTTCCAACCTTTCATCCTTGAAACCTAAGTGGCATGAACCACCACCATCAACAAAATATTGCCTTGAAAGTTCTAATACAGCTCTGGCAGCTAGGCTTGCATGTTCTGCAAACTCAGCCGCTGCTTGAGCAGCAGAGGTAGCATCCTTAAATTTCATGTTCCAATTCTGCCTCCCAATAGAAAATTTACCATCTCCAGGAAATGATTGCCCATGTTCCAACCTTTCATCCATGAAACCTAAGTGGCATTAACCACCATCATCAACACAATATTGCCTTGAAAGTTCTACAACAGCTCTGGCAGCTAGGCTTGCATGTTCTGCAAACTCAGCCGCTACTTGAGTAGCAAAGGTAGCATCCTTAAATTTCATGTTCCAATTCTTCCTGCCAATAGAAAATTTACCATCTCCAGGAAATGATTGCCCATGTTCCAACCTTTCATCCTTGAAACCTAAGTGGCATGAACCACCATCATCAACAAAATATTGACTGTAAAGTTCTACAATAGCTCTGGCAGCTAGGCTTGCATGTTCTGCAAACTTAGCGGCTACTTGAGCAGTAGAGGTAGCATCCTTAAATTTCATGTTCCAATTCTGCCTGCCAATAGAAAAATACCATTACCATCTCAAGGAAATGATTGCCCATGTTCCAACCTTTCATCCTTGAAACCTAAGTGGCATGAACAACCATCATCAACACAATATTGCCTTTAAAATTCTACAACAACTCTGGCAGCTAGGCTTGCATGTTCTGCAAACTCAGCCGCTGCTTGAGTAGCAGAGGTAGCATCCTTAAATTTCATGTTCCAATTCTGCCTGCCAACAGAAAAATTACCATTACCATCTCAAGGAAATGATTGCCCTTGTTCCAAGCTTTTATCCTTGAAACCTAAGTGGCATGAACCACCATCATCAACACAATATTGCCTTTAAAGTTCTACAACAGCTCTGGCAGCTAGGCTTGCATGTTCTGCAAACTCAGCCGCTGCTTGAGCAGTAGAGGTAGCATCCTTAAATTTCATGTTCCAACCCTACCTGCCAATAGAAAAATTACCATTACCATCTCAAGGAAATGATTGCCCATGTTCCAGCCTTTCATCCTTGAAAACTAAGTGGCATGAACCACCATCATCAACAAAATATTGCCTTGAAAGTTCTACAATAGCACTGGCAGCTAGGCTTGCATGTTCTGCAAACTGAGCCGCTGCTTGAGCAGCAGAGGTAGCATCCTTAAATTTCATGTTCCAATTCTTCCTGCCAACAGAAAAATTACCATTACCATCTCTAGGAAATGATTGCCCATGTTCCAACCTTTCATCCTTGAAACCTAAGTGGCATGAACCACCATCATCAACACAATATTTCCTTGAAAGTTCTAAAACAACTCTGGCAGCTAGGCTTGCATGTTATGCAAACTCAGCCGCTTCTTGAGCAACAGAGGTAGCATCCTTAAATTTCATGTTCCAATTCTGCCTGCCAACAGAAAAATTACCATTACCATCTCTAGGAAATGATTGCCCATGTTCCAACCTTTCATCCTTGAAACCTAAGTGGCATGAACCACCATCATCAACAAAATATTGCCTTGAAAGTTCTAATACAGCTCTGGCAGCTAGGCTTGCATGTTCTGCAAACTCAGCCGCTGCTTGAGCAGCAGAGGTAGCATCCTTAAATTTCATGTTCCAATTCTGCCTGCCAATAGAAAATTTACCATCTCCAGGAAATGATTGCCCATGTTCCAACCTTTCATCCATGAAACCTAAGTGGCATTAACCACCATCATCAACACAATATTGCCTTGAAAGTTCTACAACAGCTCTGGCAGCTAGGCTTGCATGTTCTGCAAACTCAGCCGCTGCTTGAGCAGCAAAGGTAGCATCCTTAAATTTCATGTTCCAATTCTTCCTGCCAATAGAAAATTTACCATCTCCAGGAAATGATTGCCCGTGTTCCAACCTTTCATCCTTGAAACCTAAGTGGCATGAACCACCATCATCAACAAAATATTGACTGTAAAGTTCTACAATAGCTCTGGCAGCTAGGCTTGCATGTTCTGCAAACTCAGCGGCTACTTGAGCAGCAGAGGTAGCATCCTTAAATTTTATGTTCCAATTTTGCCTGCCAATAGAAAAATTACCATTACCATCTCTAGGAAATGATTGCCCATGTTCCAACCTTTCATCCTTGAAACCTAAGTGGCATGAACCACCATCATCAACACAATATTTCCTTGAATGTTCTACAACAACTCTGGCAGCTAGGCTTGCATGTTATGCAAACTCAGCCGCTGCTTGAGCAGCAGAGTTAGCACCCTTAAATTTCATGTTCCAATTCTGCCTGCCAACAGAAAAATTACCATTACCATCTCTAGGAAATGATTGCCCATGTTCCAACCTTTCATCCTTGAAACCTAAGTGGCATGAACCACCATCATCAACAAAATATTGACTTGAAAGTTCTACAATAGCTCTGGCAGCTAGGCTTGCATGTTCTGCAAACTCAGCGGCTACTTGAGCAGCAGAGGTAGCATCCTTAAATTTCATGTTCCAATTCTGCCTGCCAACAGAAAAATTACCATTACCATCTCAAGGAAATGATTGCCCATGTTCCAACCTTTCATCCTTGAAACCTAAGTGGCATGAACCACCATCATCAACACAATATTGCCTTTAAAGTTCTACAACAGCTCTGGCAGCTAGGCTTGCATGTTCTGCAAACTCAGCCGCTGCTTGAGCAGCAGAGGTAGCATCCTTAAATTTCATGTTCCAATTCTGCCTGCGAACAGAAAAATTACCATTACCATCTCAAGGAAATGATTGCCCATGTTCCAACCTTTCATCCTTGAAACCTAAGTGGCATGAACCACCATCATCAACACAATATTGCCTTGAAAGTTCTACAACAGCTCTGGCAGCTAGGCTTGCATGTTCTGCAAACTCAGCCGCTGCTTGAGCAGCAGAGGTAGCATCCTTAAATTTCATGTTCCAATTCTGCCTGCCAATAGAAAAATTACCATTACCATCTCAAGGAAATGATTGCCCATGTTCCAACCTTTCATCCTTGAAACCTAAGTGGCATGAACCACCATCATCAACAAAATATTGACTTGAAAGTTCTACAATAGCTCTGGCAGCTAGGCTTGCATGTTCTGCAAACTCAGCCGCTTCTTGAGCAGCAGAGGTAGCATCCTTAAATTTCATGTTCCAATTTTGCCTGCCAATAGAAAAATTACCATTACCATCTCTAGGAAATGATTGCCCATGTTCCAACCTTTCATCCTTGAAACCTAAGTGGCATGAACCACCATCATCAACACAATATTTCCTTGAATGTTCTACAACAACTCTGGCAGCTAGGCTTGTATGTTATGCAAACTCAGCCGCTGCTTGAGCAGCAGAGTTAGCACCCTTAAATTTCATGTTCCAATTCTGCCTGCCAACAGAAAAATTACCATTACCATCTCTAGGAAATGATTGCCCATATTCCAACCTTTCATCCTTGAAACCTAAGTGGCATGAACCACCATCATCAACAAAATATTGACTTGAAAGTTCTACAATAG
This sequence comes from Nicotiana tomentosiformis, assembly GCF_000390325.3. NCBI lineage: Eukaryota > Viridiplantae > Streptophyta > Magnoliopsida > Solanales > Solanaceae > Nicotiana > Nicotiana tomentosiformis. The sequence goes on from NW_027174683.1 coordinate 115,051, forward strand.
CTCTGGCAGCTAGGCTTGCATGTTCTGCAAACTCAGCGGCTACTTGAGCAGCAGAGGTAGCATCCTTAAATTTCATGTTCCAATTCTGCCTGCCAACAGAAAAATTACCATTACCATCTCAAGGAAATGATTGCCCATGTTCCAACCTTTCATCCTTGAAACCTAAGTGGCATGAACCACCATCATCAACACAATATTGCCTTTAAAGTTCTACAACAGCTCTGGCAGCTAGGCTTGCATGTTCTGCAAACTCAGCCGCTGCTTGAGCAACAGAGGTAGCATCCTTAAATTTCATGTTCCAATTCTGCCTGCGTACAGAAAAATTACCATTACCATCTCAAGGAAATGATTGCCCTTGTTCCAACCTTTCATCCTTGAAACCTAAGTGGCATGAACCACCATCATCAACACAATATTGCCTTGAAAGTTCTGCAACAACTCTGGCAGCTAGGCTTGCATGTTCTGTAAACTCAGCCGCTGCTTGAGCAGCAGAGATAGCATCCTTAAATTTCATGTTCCAATTGTGCCTGCCAATAGAAAAACTACCATTACCATCTCAAGGAAATGATTGCCCATGTTCTAACCTTTCATCCTTGAAACCTAAGTGGCATGAACCACAATCATCAACAAAATATTGCCTTTAAAGTTCTACAACAGCTCTGGTAGCTAGGCTTGCATGTTTTGCAAACTAAGCCGCTGCTTGAGCAGTAGAGGTAACATCCTTAAATTTCATGTTCCAATTCTGCCTGCCAATAGAAAAATTACCATTATCATCTCTAGGAAATGATTGCCCATGTTCCAACCTTTCATCCTTGAAACCTAAGTGGCATGAACCACCATCATCAACACAATATTTTCTTGAAAGTTATACAATAACTCTGGCAGCTAGGCTTGCATGTTATGCAAACTCAGCCGCTGCTTGAGCAGCAGAGTTAGCATCCTTAAATTTCATGTTCCAATTCTTCCTGCCAACAGAAAAATTACCATTACCATCTCTAGGAAATGATTGCCCATGTTCCAACCTTTCATCCTTGAAACCTAAGTGGCATGAACCACCATCATCAACAAAATATTGACTTGAAAGTTCTACAATAGCTCTGGCAGCTAGGCTTGCATGTTCTGCAAACTCAGCGGCTACTTGAGCAGCAGAGGTAGCATCCTTAAATTTCATGTTCCAATTCTGCCTGCCAACAGAATAATTACCATTACCATCTCAAGGAAATGATTGCCCATGTTCCAACCTTTCATCCTTGAAACCTAAGTGGCATGAACCACCATCATCAACCCAATATTGCCTTTAAAGTTCTACAACAGCTCTGGCAGCTAGGCTTGCATGTTCTGCAAACTCAGCCGCTGCTTGAGCAGCAGAGGTAGCATCCTTAAATTTCATGTTCCAACTCTGCCTGCGAACAGAAAAATTACCATTACCATCTCAAGGAAATGATTGCCCTTGTTCCAACCTTTCATCCTTGAAACCTAAGTGGCATGAACCACCATCATCAACACAATATTGCCTTTAAAATTCTACAACAGCTCTGGCATCTAGGCTTGCATGTTCTGCAAACTCAGCCGCTGCTTGAGCAGTAGAGGTAGCATCCTTAAATTTCATGTTCCAACCCTGCCTGCCAATAGAAAAATTACCATTACCATCTCAAGGAAATGATTTCCCATGTTCCAACCTTTCATCCTTGAAAACTAAGTGGCATGAACCACCATCATCAACAAAATATTGCCTTAAAAGTTCTACAACAGCTCTGGCACCTAGGCTTGCATGTTCTGCAAACTGAGCCGCTGCTTGAGCAGCAGAGGTAGCATCCTTAAATTTCATGTTCCAATTCTGCCCGCCAACAGAAAAATTACCATTACCATCTCTAGGAAATGATATCCCATGTTCCAACCTTTCATCCTTGAAACCTAAGTGGCATGAACCACCATCATCAACACAATATTGCCTTTAAAGTTCTACAACAGCTCTGGCAGCTAGGCTTGCATGTTCTGCAAACTCAGCCGCTGCTTGAGCAGCAGAGGTAGAATCCTTAAATTTCATTTCCAATTCTGCCTGCCAACAGCAAATTTACCATTACCATCTCCAGGAAATGATTGCCCAAGTTCCAACCTTTCATCCTTGAAACCTAAGTGGCATGAACCACCATCATCAAAAAAATATTGACTGTAAAGTTCTACAATAGCTCTGGCAGCTAGGCTTGCATGTTCTGCAAACTCAGCGGCTACTTGAGCAGCAGAGGTAGCATCCTTAAATTTTATGTTCCAATTCTGCCTGCCAATAGAAAAATTACCATTACCATCTCTAGGAAATGATTGCCCATGTTCCAACCTTTCATCCTTGAAACCAACGTGGCATGAACCACTATCATCAACACAATATTTCCTTGAATGTTCTACAACAACTCTGGCAGCTAGGCTTGTATGTTATGCAAACTCAGCCGCTGCTTGAGCAGCAGAGTTAGCACCCTTAAATTTCATGTTCCAATTCTGCCTGCCAACAGAAAAATTACCATTACCATCTCTAGGAAATGATTGCCCATGTTCCAACCTTTCATCCTTGAAACCTAAGTGGCATGAACCACCATCATCAACAAAATATTGACTTGAAAGTTCTACAATAGCTCTGGCAGCTAGGCTTGCATGTTCTGCAAACTCAGCGGCTACTTGAGCAGCAGAGGTAGCATCCTTAAATTTCATGTTCCAATTCTGCCTGCCAACAGAAAAATTACCATTACCATCTCAAGGAAATGATTGCCCATGTTCCAACCTTTCATCCTTGAAACCTAAGTGGCATGAACCACCATCATCAACACAATATTGCCTTTAAAGTTCTACAACAGCTCTGGCAGCTAGGCTTGCATGTTCTGCAAACTCAGCCGCTGCTTGAGCAGCAGAGGTAGCATCCTTAAATTTCATGTTCCAATTCTGCCTGCGAATAGAAAAATTACCATTACCATCTCAAGGAAATGATTGCCCTTGTTCCAACCTTTCATCCTTGAAACCTAAGTGGCATGATCCACCATCATCAACATAATATTGCCTTTAAAGTTCTACAACAGCTCTGGCAGCTAGGCTTGCATGTTCTGCAAACTCAGCCGCTGCTTGAGCAGTAGAGGTAGCATCCTTAAATTTCATGTTCCAACCCTGCCTGCCAATAGAAAAATTACCATTACCATCTCAAGGAAATGATTGCCCATGTTCCAACCTTTCATCCTTGAAAACTAAGTGGCATGAACCACCATCATCAACAAAATATTGCCTTGAAAGTTCTACAACAGCTCTGGCAGCTAGGCTTGCATGTTCTGCAAACTGAGCCGCTGCTTGAGCAGCAGAGGTAGCATCCTTAAATTTCATGTTCCAATTCTGCCCGCCAACAGAAAAATTACCATTACCATCTCTAGGAAATGATATCCCATGTTCCAACCTTTCATCCTTGAAACCTAAGTGGAATGAACAACCATCATCAACACAATATTGCCTTTAAAGTTCTACAACAGCTCTGGCAGCTAGGCTTGCATGTTCTGCAAACTCAGCCGCTGCTTGAGCAGTAGAGGTAGCATCCTTAAATTTCATGTTCCAACCCTGCCTGCCAATAGAAAAATTACCATTACCATCTCAAGGAAATGATTGCCCATGTTCCAACCTTTCATCCTTGAAAACTAAGTGGCATGAACCACCATCATCAACAAAATATTGCCTTGAAAGTTCTACAACAGCTCTGACAGCTAGGCTTGCATGTTCTGCAAACTGAGCCGCTGCTTGAGCAGCAGAGGTAGCATCCTTAAATTTCATGTTCCAATTCTGCCCGCCAACAGAAAAATTACCATTACCATCTCTAGGAAATGATATCCCATGTTCCAACCTTTCATCCTTGAAACCTAAGTGGCATGAACCACCATCATCAACACAATATTGCTTTTAAAGTTCTACAACAGCTCCGGCAGCTAGGCTTGCATGTTCTGCAAACTCAGCCGCTGCTTGAGCAGCAGAGGTAGCATCCTTAAATTTCATGTTCCAATTCTACCTGCCAACAGCAAATTTACCATTACCATCTCCAGGAAATGATTGCCCATGTTCCAACCTTTCATCCATGAAACCTAAGTGGCATTAACCACCATCATCAACACAATATTGCCTTGAAAGTTCTACAACAGCTCTGGCAGCTAGGCTTGCATGTTCTGCAAACTCAGCCGCTGCTTGAGCAGTAGAGGTAGCATCCTTAAATTTCATGTTCAAATTCTGCCTGCCAACAGAAAAATTACCATTACCATCTCAAGGAAACGATTGCCCATGTTCCATCCTTTCATCCTTGAAACCTAAGTGGCATGAACCACCATCATCAACACAATATTGCTTTGAAAGTTCTACAACAACTCTGGCAGCTAGGCTTGCATGTTCTGCAACCTCAGCCGCTGCTTGAGCAAAAGAGGTAGCATCCTTAAATTTCATGTTCCAATTCTGCCTCCCAATAGAAAAATTACCATTACCATCTCTAGGAAATGATTGCCCATGTTCCAACCTTTCATCCTTGAAACCTAAGTGGCATGAACCACCATCATTAACACAATATTTCCTTGAAAGTTCTACAACAACTCTGGCAGCTAGGCTTGCATGTTATGCAAACTCAGCCGCTACTTGAGCAGCAGAGTTAGCATCCTTAAATTTCATGTTCCAATTCTGCCTGCCAACAGAAAAATTACCATTACCATCTCTAGGAAATGATTGCCCATGTTCCAACCTTTCATCCTTGAAACCTAAGTGGCATGAACCACCATCATCAACAAAATATTGCCTTGAAAGTTCTACAACAGCTCTGGCAGCTAGGCTTGCATGTTCTGCAAACTCAGCCGCTGCTTGAGCAGCAGAGGTAGCATCCTTAAATTTCATGTTCCAATTCTGCCTGCCAACAGAAAAATTACCATTACCATCTCAAGGAAATGATTGCCCATGTTCCAACCTTTCATCCTTGAAACCTAAGTGGCATGAACCACCATCATAAACATAATATTGCCTTGAAAGTTCTCCAACAACTCTGGCAGCAAGGCTTGCATGTTCTGCAAACTCAGCCGCTGCTTGAGCAGCAGAGATAGCATCCTTAAATTTCATGTTCCAATTGTGCCTGCCAATAGAAAAATTACCATTACCATCTCAAGGAAATGATTGCCCATGTTCCAACCTTTCATCCTTGAAACCTAAGTGGCATGAACCACAATCATCAACAAAATATTTCCTTTAAAGTTCTACAACAGCTCTGGTAGCTAGGCTTGCATGTTTTGCAAACTAAGCCGCTGCTTGAGCAGTAGAGGTAACATCCTTAAATTTCATGTTCCAACTCTGCCTGCCAACAGAAAAATCACCATTACCATCTAAAGGAATTGATTGCCCATGTTCCAACCTTTCATCCTTGAAAACTAAGTGGCATGAACCACCAACATCAACAAAATATTGCCTTGAAAGTTCTACAACAGCCTTGGCAGCTAGGTATGCATGTTCTGCAAACTCAGCTGCTGCTTGAGCAGCAGAGGTAGCATCCTTAAATTTCATCTTCCAATTCTGCCTGCCAACAGAAAAATTACCATTACCATCTCTAGGAAATGATTGCCCATGTTCCAACCTTTCATCCTTGAAACCTAATAGGCATGAACCACCATCATCAACACAATATTTCCTTGAAAGTTCTACAACAACTCTGGCAGCTAGGCTTGCATGTTATGCAAACTCAGCCGCTGCTTGAGCAGCAGAGTTAGCATCCTTAAATTTCATGTTCCAATTCTGCCTGCCAACAGAAAAATTACCATTACCATCTCTAGGAAATGATTGCCCATGTTCCAACCTTTCATCCTTGAAACCTAAGTGGCATGAACCACCATCATCAACAAAATATTACCTTGAAAGTTCTACAACAGCTCTGGCAGCTAGGCTTGCATGTTCTGCAAACTCAGCCGCTGCTTGAGCAGCAGAGGTAGCATCCTTAAATTTCATGTTCCAATTCTGCCTGCCAATAGAAAAATTACCATTACCATCTCAAGGAAATGATTGCCCATGTTCCAACCTTTCATCCTTGAAACCTAAGTGGCATGAACCACCATCATCAACACAATATTGCCTTGAAAGTTCTCCAACAACTCTGGCAGCTACGCTTGCATGTTCTGCAAACTCAACCGCTGCTTGAGCAGCAGAAATAGCATCCTTAAATTTCATGTTCCAATTGTGCTTGCCAATAGAAAAATTACCATTACCATCTCAAGGAAATGATTGCCCATGTTCCAACCTTTCATCCTTGAAACCTAAGTGGCATGAACCACAATCATCAACAAAATATTGCCTTTAAAGTTCTACAACAGCTCTAGTAGCTAGGCTTGCATGTTTTGCAAACTAAGCCGCTGCTTGAGCAGTAGAGGTAACATCCTTAAATTTCATGATCCAACTCTGCCTGCCAACAGAAAAATCTCCATTACCATCTCAAGGAATTGATTGCCCATGTTCCAACCTTTCATCCTTGAAAACTAAGTGGCATGAACCACCATCATCAACAAAATATTGCCTTGAAAGTTCTACAACAGCTCTGGCAGCTAGGCTTGCATGTTCTGCAAACTCAGCTGCTGCATGAGTAGCAGAGGTAGCATCCTTAAATTTCATCTTCCAATTCTGCCTGCCAACAGAAAAATTACCATTACCATCTCTAGGAAATGATTGCCCATGTTCCAACCTTTCATCCTTGAAACCTAAGTGGCACGAACCACCATCATCAACTCAATATTGCCTTGAAAGTTCTACAACAACTCTGGCAGCTAGGCTTGCATGTTATGCAAACTCAGCCACTGCATGAGCAGCAGAGTTAGCATCCTTAAATTTCATGTTCCAATTCTGCCTGCCAACAGAAAAATTACCATTACCATCTCTAGGAAATGATTGCCCATGTTCCAAACTTTCATCCTTGAAACCTAAGTGGCATGAACCACCATCATCAACAAAATATTGCCTTGAAAGTTCTACAACAGCTCTGGCAGCTAGGCTTGCATGTTCTGCAAACTCAGCCGCTGCTTGAGCAGCAGAGGTAGCATCCTTAAATTTCATGTTCCAATTCTACCTGCCAACAGAAAAATTACCATTACTATCTCAAGGAAATGATTGCCCAATTTCTAACCTTTCATCCTTGAAACCTAAGTGGCATGAACCACCATCATCAACATAATATTGCCTTGAAAGTTCTCCAACAACTCTGGCAGCTAGGCTTGCATGTTCTGCAAACTCCGTCGCTGCTTGAGCAGCAGAGATAACATTCTTAAATTTCATGTTCCAATTCTGCCTGCCAATAGAAAAATTACCCTTACCATCTCAAGGAAAGGATTGCCCATGTTCTAACCTTTCATCCTTGAAACCCAAGTGGCATGAACCACAATCATCAACAAAATATTGCCTTTAAAGTTCTACAATAGCTCTGGTAGCTAGGCTTGCATGTTTTGCAAATTAAGCCGTTGCTTGAGAAGTAGAGGTAACATCCTTAAATTTCATGTTCCAACTCTGCCTGCCAACAGAAAAATCACCATTACCATCTCAAGGAATTGATTGCCCATGTTCCAACCTTTCATCCTTGAAAACTAAGTGGCATGAACCACCATCATCGACAAAATATTGCCTTGAAAGTTCTACAACAGCTCTGGCAGCTAGGCTTGCATGTTCTGCAAACTCAGCTGCTGCTTGAGCAGCAGAGGTAGCATCCTTAAATTTCATGTTCCAATTCTGCCTACCAACAGAAAAATTACCATTACCATCTCTAGGAAATTATTGCCCATGTTCCAACCTTTCATCCTTGAAACCTAAGTGGCATGAACCACCATCATCAACATAATATTGCCTTGAAAGTTCTCCAACAGCTCTGGCAGCTAGGCTTGCATGTTCTGCAACCTCAGCCGCTGCTTGAGCAACAGAGGTAGCATCCTTAAATTTCATGTTCCAATTCTGCCTGCCAACAGAAAAATTACCATTCCCATCTCTATGAAATGATTGCCCATGTTCCAACCTTTCATCCTTGAAACCTAAGAGGCATGAACCACCATCATCAACACAATATTGCCTTTAAAGTTCTACAAAAGCTCTGGCATCTAAGCTTGGATGTTCTGCAAACTCAGCCGCTGCTTGAGCAGTAGAGATAGCATCTTTAAATTTCATGTTCCAATTCTGCCTGCCAATAGAAAATTTACCATCTCCAGGAAATGATTGCCCATGTTCCAACCTTTCATCCTTGAAACCTAAGTGGCATGAACCACCATCATCAACACAATATTTCCTTGAAAGTTCTACAACAGCTCTTGCAGCTAGGCTTGCATATTCTGCAAACTAAGCTGCTGCTTGAGTTGAAGAGGTAGCATCCTTAAATTTCATGTTCTAATTCTACCTGCCAACAAACAAATTACCATCACCATCTGTAGGAAATGATTGCCCATGTTCCAACCTTTTATCCTTGAAAACTAAGTGGCATGAACCACCATCATCGACACAATATTGCCTTGAAAGTTCTCCAACAGCTCTGGCAGCTAGGCTTGCATGTTTTGCAACCTCAGACACTGCTTGAGCAACAGAGGTAGCATCCTTAAATTTCATGTTCCAATTCTGCCTGCCAACAGAAAAATTACCATTGCCATCTCTAGGAAATGATTGCCCATGTTCCAACCTTTCATCCTTAAAACCTAAGTGGCATGAACCACCATCATCACCTAAATATTTCCTTGAAAGTTCTACAACAACTCTGGCAGCTAGGCTGGCATGTTATGCAAACTCAGCCGCTGCTTGAGTAGCAGAGGTAGCATCCTTAAATTGCATGTTCTAATTCTGCCTGCCAACAGAAAAATTTCCATTACCATCACAAGGAAATGATTGCCCGTGTTCCAACCTTTCATCCTTGAAAACTAAGTGGCATGAACCACCATCATCAACATAATATTGTCTTGAAAGTTCTACAACAGCTCTGGCAGTTAGGCTTGCACGTTCTGCAAACTCAGCCGCTACTTGAGCAGCAGAGGTAGCATCCTTAAATTTCATGTTCCAATTCTGCGTGCCAACAGAAATATTACCATCACCATCTCCAGGAAATGATTGCCCATGTTCCAACCTTTCATCCTTGCAGCCTAAGTGGCATGAACCACCATCATCAACACAATATTGCCTTTAAAGTTCTACAAAATCTCTGGCAGCTAAGCTTGGATGTTCTGCAAACTCAGCCGCTGCTTGAGCAGCAGAGATAGCATCCTTAAATTTCATGTTCCAATTCTGCCCGCCAATAGAAAATTTACCATCTCCAGGAAATGATTGCCCATGGTCCAACCTTTTATCCTTGAAACCTAAGTGGCTTGAACCACCATCATCAACACAATATTGCCTTGAAAGTTCTACAACAGCTCTTGCAGCTAGGCTTGCATATTCTGCAAACTCATCTGCTGCTTGAGTAGAAGAGGTAGCATCCTTAAATTTCATGTTCCAATTCTACCTGCCAACAAAAAAATTACCATTACCATCTGTAGGAAATGATTTCCCATGTTCCAACCTTTTATCCTTGAAAACTAAGTGGCATGAACCACCATCATCAACACAATATTGCCTTGAAAGTTCTCCAACAGATAGGCTTGCATGTTCTGCAACTTCAGCCGCTGCTTGAGCAACAGAGGTAGCATCCTTAAATTTCATGTTCCTATTCTGCCTACCAACAGAAAAATTACCATTACCATCTCTAGGAAATGATTGCCCATGTTCCAACCTTTCATCCTTGAAACCTAATTGGCATGAACCACCATCATCAACTCAATATTGCCTTGAAAGTTCTAAAACAACTCTGGCAGCTAGGCTTGCATGTTATGAAAACTCAGCCGCTGCTTGAGCAGCAGAGGTGGCATCCTTAAATTTCATGTTCCAATTCTGCTTGCCAATAGCAAATTTACCATTACCATCTCCAGGAAATGATTGCCCATGTTCCAACCTTTCATCCTTAAAACCTAAGTGGCATGAACCACCATCATCAACAAAATATTGCCTTGAAAGTTCTACAATAGCTCTGGCAGCTAGGCTTGCATGTTCTGCAAACTCAGCCGCTGCTTGAGCAGCAGAGGTAGCATCCTTAAATTTCATGTTCCAATTCTGCCTGCCAACAGAAATATTACCATCACCATCTCCAGGAAATGATTGCCCATGTTCCAACCTTTCATCCTTGAAAACTAAGTGGCATGAACCACCATCATCAACAGAATATTGCCTTGAAAGTTCTACAACATCTCTGGCAGTTAGGCTTGCATGTTCTGCAAACTCAGCCACTGCTTGAGCAGCAGAGGTAGCATCCTTAAATTTCATGTTCCAATTCAGCCTGCCAACAGAAATATTACCATCACCATCTCCAGGAAATGATTGCCCATGTTCCAACCTTTCATCCTTGAAACCTAAGTGGCATTAACCACCATCATCAACTCAATATTGATGTGAAAGTTCTACAACAACTCTGGCAGCTAGGCTTGTATGTTATGCAAACTCAGCCGCTGCTTGAGCAGCAGAGTTAGCATCCTTAAATTTCATGTTCTAATTCTGCCTGCCAACAGAAAAATTACCATTACCATCTCTAGGAAATGATTGCCCATGTTCCAACCTTTCATCCTTGAAACCTAAGTGGCATGAACCACCATCATCAGCAAAATATTGCCTTAAAAGTTCTACAACAGCTCTGGCAGCTAGGCTTGCATGTTCTGCAAACTCAGCCGCTGCTTGAGCCGCAGAGGTAGCATCCTTAAATTTCATGTTCTAATTCTGCCTGCCAACAGAAATATTACCATCACCATCTCCAGGAAATGATTGCCCATGTTCCAACCTGTCATCCTTGAAACCTAAGTGGCATGAACCACCATCATCAACACAATATTGCCTTGAAAGTTCTACAACAGCTCTGGCAGCTAGGCTTGCACGTTCTGCAAACTCAGCCGCTGCTTGAGCAGCAGAGGTAGCATCCTTAAATTTCATGTTCCAATTCTGCCTGCCAACAGAAAATTTACCATTACCATCTCCAGGAAATGATTGCCCATGTTCCAACCTTTCATCCTTGAAAACTAAGTGGCATGAACCACCATCATCAACAAAATATTGCCTTGAAAGTTCTACAACAGCTCTGGCAGCTAGGCTTGCATGTTTTGCAAACTCAGCCGCTGCTTGAGCAGCAGAGGTAGCATCCTTAAATTTCATGTTCCAATTCTGCCTGCCAACAGAAATATTACCATCACCATCTCCAGGAAATGATTGCCCATGTTCCAACCTTTCATCCTTGCAGCCTAAGTGGCATGAACCACCATCATCAACAAAAAATATTGCCTTGAAAGTTCTACAACAACTCTGGCAGCTAGGCTTGCATGTTCTGCAAACTCAGCCGCTGCTTGAGCAGCAGAGGTAGCATCCTTAAATTTCATGTTCCAATTCTGCCTGCCAACAGAAATATTACCATCACCATCTCCAGGAAATGATTGCCCATGTTCCAACCTTTCATCCTTGCAGCCTAAGTGGCATGAACCACCATCATTAACACAATATTGCCTTGAAAGTTCTACAACATCTCTGGCAGTTAGGCTTGCATGTTCTGCAAACTCAGCCACTGCTTGAGCAGCAGAGGTAGCATCCTTAAATTTCATGTTCCAATTCAGCCTGCCAACAGAAATATTACCATCACCATCTCCAGGAAATGATTGCCCATGTTCCAACCTTTCATCCTTGAAACCTAAGTGGCATTAACCACCATCATCAACTCAATATTGATGTGAAAGTTCTACAACAACTCTGGCAGCTAGGCTTGTATGTTATGCAAACTCAGCCGCTGCTTGAGCAGCAGAGTTAGCATCCTTAAATTTCATGTTCCAATTCTGCCTGCCAACAGAAAAATTACCATTACCATCTCTAGGAAATGATTGCCCATGTTCCAACCTTTCATCCTTGAAACCTAAGTGGCATGAACCACCATCATCAACAAAATATTGCCTTGAAAGTTCTACAACAGCTCTGGCAGCTAGGCTTGCATGTTCTGCAAACTCAGCCGCTGCTTGAGCCGCAGAGGTAGCATCCTTAAATTTCATGTTCTAATTCTGCCTGCCAACAGAAATATTACCATCACCATCTCCAGGAAATGATAGCCCATGTTCCAACCTGTCATCCTTGAAACCTAAGTGGTATGAAGCACCATCATTAACACAATATTGCCTTGAAAGTTCTACAACAGCTCTGGCAGCTAGGCTTGCACGTTCTGCAAACTAAGCCGCTGCTTGAGCAGCAGAGGTAGCATCCTTAAATTTCATGTTCCAATTCTGCCTGCCAACAGCAAATTTACCATTACCATCTCCAGGAAATGATTGCCCATGTTCCAACCTTTCATCCTTGAAAACTAAGTGGCATGAACCACCATCATCAACAAAATATTGCCTTGAAAGTTCTACAACAGCTCTGGCAGCTAGGCTTGCATGTTTTGCAAACTCAGCCGCTGCTTGAGCAGCAGAGGCAGCAACCTTAAATTTCATGTTCCAATTCTGCCTGCCAACAGAAATATTACCATCACCATCTCCAGGAAATGATTGCCCATGTTCCAACCTTTCATCCTTGTAGCCTAAGTGGCATGAACTACCATCATTAACACAATATTGCCTTCAAAGTTCTACAACAACACTGGCAGCTATCCTTGCATGTTCTGCAAACTCAGCCGCTTCTTGAGCAGCAGAGGTAGCATCCTTAAATTTCATGTTCCAATTCTGCCTGCCAAGAGAAATATTACCATCACCATGTCCAGGAAATGATTGCCCATGTTCCAACCTTTCATCCTTGAAAACTAAGTGGCATGAACCACCATCATCAACATAATATTGCCTTGAAAGTTCTACAATATCTCTGGCAGTTAGGCTTGCATGTTCTGCAAACTCAGCCACTGCTTGAGCAGCAGAGGTAGCATCCTTAAATTTCATGTTCCAATTCAGCCTGCCAACAGAAATATTAGCATCACCATCTCCAGGAAATGATTGCCCATGTTCCAACCTTTCATCCTTGAAACCTAAGTGGCATTAACCACCATCATCAACTCAATATTGATGTAAAAGTTCTACAACAACTCTGGCAGCTAGGCTTGTATGTTATGCAAACTCAGCCGCTGCTTGAGCAGCAGAGTTAGCATCCTTAAATTTCATGTTCTAATTCTGCCTGCCAACAGAAAAATTACCATTACCATCTCTAGGAAATGATTGCCCATGTTCCAACCTTTCATCCTTGAAACCTAAGTGGTATGAACCACCATCATCAGCAAAATATTGCCTTAAAAGTTCTACAACAGCTCTGGCAGCTAGGCTTGCATGTTCTGCAAACTCAGCCGCTGCTTGAGCCGCAGAGGTAGCATCCTTAAATTTCATGTTCTAATTCTGCCTGCCAACAGAAATATTACCATCACCATCTCCAGGAAATGATTGCCCATGTTCCAACCTGTCATCCTTGAAACCTAAGTGGCATGAACCACCATCATCAGCAAAATATTGCCTTAAAAGTTCTACAACAGCTCTGGCAGCTAGGCTTGCATGTTCTGCAAACTCAGCCGCTGCTTGAGCCGCAGAGGTAGCATCCTTAAATTTCATGTTCTAATTCTGCCTGCCAACAGAAATATTACCATCACCATCTCCAGGAAATGATTGCCCATGTTCCAACCTGTCATCCTTGAAACCTAAGTGGTATGAACCACCATCATCAACACAATATTGCCTTGAAAGTTCTACAACAGCTCTGGCAGCTAGGCTTGCATGTTCTGCAAACTAAGCCGCTGCTTGAGCAGCAGAGGTAGCATCCTTAAATTTCATGTTCCAATTCTGCCTGCCAACAGCAAATTTACCATTACCATCTCCAGGAAATGATTGCCCATGTTCCAACCTTTCATCCTTGAAAACTAAGTGGCATGAACCACCATCATCAACAAAATATTGCCTTGAAAGTTCTACAACAGCTCTGGCAGCTAGGCTTGCATGTTTTGCAAACTCAGCCGCTGCTTGAGCAGCAGAGGCAGCAACCTTAAATTTCATGTTCCAATTCTGCCTACCAACAGAAATATTACCATCACCATCTCCAGGAAATGATTGCCCATGTTCCAACCTTTCATCCTTGTAGCCTAAGTGGCATGAACTACCATCATTAACACAATATTGCCTTCAAAGTTCTACAACAACACTGGCAGCTATCCTTGCATGTTCTGCAAACTCAGCCGCTTCTTGAGCAGCAGAGGTAGCATCCTTAAATTTCATGTTCCAATTCTGCCTGCCAAGAGAAATATTACCATCACCATGTCCAGGAAATGATTGCCCATGTTCCAACCTTTCATCCTTGAAAACTAAGTGGCATGAACCACCATCATCAACATAATATTGCCTTGAAAGTTCTACAATATCTCTGGCAGTTAGGCTTGCATGTTCTGCAAACTCAGCCGCTGCTTGAGCAGCAGAGGTAGCATCCTTAAATTTCATGTTCCAATTCTGCCTGCCATCAGAAATATTAGCATCACCATCTCCAGGAAATGATTGCCCATGTTCCAACCTTTCATCCTTGAAACCTAAGTGGCACGAACCACCATTATTAACACAATATTGCCTTGAAAGTTCAACAACAGCTCTGGCAGCTAGCCTTGCATGTTCTGCAAACTCAGCCGCTGCTTGAGTAGCAGAGGTAGCATCCTTAAATTTCATGTTCCACTTTTGCTTGCCAACAGAAAAATTACCATCTCCAGGAAATGATTGCCCATGTTCCAACCTTTCATCCTTTAAATTTAAGTGGCATGAACCACCATCATCAACAAAATATTGCCTTGAAAGTTCTACAACAGCTCTGGCAGCTAGGCTTGCATGTTCTGCAAACTCAGCCGCTGCTTGAGCAGCAGAGATAGCATCCTTAAATTTCATGTTCCAATTCTGCCTGCCAATAGAAAATTTACCATCTCCAGGAAATGATTGCCCATGGTCCAACCTTTTATCCTTGAAACCTAAGTGGCATGAACCACCATCATCAACACAATATTGCCTTGAAAGTTCTACAACAGCTCTTGCAGTTAGGCTTGCATATTCTGCAAACTCATCCGCTGCTTGAGTAGCAGAGGTAGCATCCTTAAATTTCATGTTCCAATTCTACCTGCCAACAAAACAATTACCATTACCATCTGTAGGAAATCATTGCCCATGTTCCAAACTTTTATCCTTGAAAGCTTAGTGGCATGAACCACCATCATCAACACAATATTGCCTTGAAAGTTCTCCAACAGCTCTGGCAGCTAGGCTTGCATGTTCTGTAACCTTAGCCGCTGCTTGAGCAACAGAGGTAGCATCCTTAAATTTCATGTTCCAATTTTGCCTCCCAACAGAAAAATTACCATTAACATCTCTAGGAAATGATTGCCCATGTTCCAACCTTTCATCCTTGAAACCTAAGTGGCATGAACCACCATCATCAGCACAATATTGCCTTGAAAGTTCTCCAACAGCTCTGGCAGCTAGGCTTGCATGTTCTGCAACCTCAGCCGCTGCTTGAGCAACAGAGGTAGCATCCTTAAATTTCATGTTCCAATTCTGCCTGCCAACAGAAAAATTACCATTACCATCTCTTGGAAATGATTGCCCATGTTCCAACCTTTCATCCTTGAAACCTAAGTGGCATGAACCACCATCATCAACACAATATTGCCTTTAAAGTTCTACAAAAGCTCTGGCAGCTAAGCTTGTATGTTCTGCAAACTCAGCCGCTGCTTGAGCAGTAGAGATAACATCCTTAAATTTCATGTTCCAATTCTGCCTGCCAATAGAAAATTTACCATCTCCAGGAATTGATTGCCCATGGTCCAACCTTTTATCCTTGAAACCTAAGTGGCATGAACCACTATCATCAACACAATATTGCCTTGAAAGTTCTACAACAGCTGTTGCAGCTAGGCTTGCATATTCTGCAAACTCATCCGCTGCTTGAGTAGCAGAGGTAGCATCCTTAAATTTCATGTTCCAATTCTACCTCCAACAAAACAATTACCATTACCATCTGTAGGAAATGATTGCCCATGTTCCAAACTTTTATCCTTGAAAACTAAGTGGCATGAACCACCATAATCAACACAATATTGCCTTGAAAGTTCTCCAACAACTCTGGCAGCTAGGCTTGCATGTTCTGCAACCTCAGCCGCTGCTTGAGCAACAGAGGTAGCATCCTTAAATTTCATGTTCCAATTTTGCCTCCCAATAGAAAAATTACCATTAACATCTCTAGGAAATGATTGCCCATGTTCCAACCTTTCATCCTTGAAACCTAAGTGGCATGAACCACCATCATCAACACAATATTGCCTTTAAAGTTCTACAACAGCTCTGGCAGCAAGGCTTGCATGTTCTGCAAACTCAGCCGCTGCTTGAGCAGCAAAGGTAGCATCCTTAAATTTCATGTTCCAATTCTGCCTGCCAACAGAAAAATTACCATTACCATCTCCAGGAAATGATTGCCCATGGTCCAACCTTTTATCCTTGAAACCTAAGTGGCATGAACCACCATCATCAACACAATATTGCCTTGAAAGTTATACAACAACTCTAGCAGTTAAGCTTGCATGTTCTGCAAACTCAGCCGTTTCTTGAGCAGCAGAGGTAGCATTTTTTAATTTCATGTTCCAATTCTGCCTGCCAACAGAAAACTTACCATTACCATCTCAAGGAAATGATTGCCGATGTTCCAACCTTTCATCCTTTAAACCTAAGTGGCATGAACCACCATCATCAACCAAATATTGCCTTGAAAGTTCTACAACAGTTCTGGCAGCTAGGCTTGCATGTTCTGCAAATTCAGCTGTTGCTTGAGCAGCAGAGTTAGAATCCTTAAATTTCATGTTCCAATTCTGCCTGCCAGCAGAAAATTTACCATTACCATCTCCATGAAATGATTGTCCATGTTCCAACCTTTCATCCTTAAAACCTAAGTGGCATGAACCACCACCATCAACACAATATTTCCTTGAATGTTCTACAACAGCTCTAGCAGCTAGGCTTGCATATTCTGAAAACTCAGCTTCTGCTTGAGCAGCAGAGGTAGCATCCTTAAATATCATGTTCCAATTCTGCTTGCCAACAAAAAAATTACCATCTCCAGGAAATGATTGCCCATGTTCCAACCTTTAATCCTTGAAACCTACGTGGCATGAACCACCATCATCAACACAATATTGCCTTGAAAGTTGTACAACAGCTCTGGCAGCTAGGCCTGCATGTGCTGCAAACCCAGCCGCTGCTTGAGCAGCAGAGGTAGCATCCTTAAATTTCATGTTCCAATTCTACCTGCCAACAGAAAAATTAAAATTACCATCTCCAGGAAATGATTGCCCATGTTCCAACCTTTCATCTTTGAAACCTAAGTGGCATGAACCACCATCATCAACACAATATTCCCTTGAAAGTTCTACTATAACTCTAGCAGCTAAGCTTGCATGTTCTGCAAACTCAGCCGCTGCTTGAGCAGCAGAGGTAGCATCCTTAAATTTCATGTTCCAATTCTGCCTGCCAACAACAAATTTACCATTACCATCTCCAGGAAATGATTGCCCATGTTCCTACCTTTCATCCTTGAAACCTAAGTGGCATGAACCACCATCATCAACACAATATTTCCTTGAAAGTTCTACAACAGCTCTAGCAGCTAGGCTTGCATATTCTGCAAACTCAGCTGCTGCTTGAGCAGCAGAGGTAGCATCCTTAAATTTAATGTTCCAATTCTGCTTGCCATAGAAAAATTACCATCTCCAGGAAATGATTGCACATGTTCCAACCTTTAATCCTTGAAACCTAAGTTGCATGAACCACCATCATCAACACAATAGTGCCTTTAAAGTTCTACAACAGCTCTGGCAGCTAGGCCTGCATGTTCTGTAAACTCAGCCGCTGCTTGAGCAGCAGAGGTAGCATCCTTTAATTTCATGTTCCAATTCTGCCTGGCAACAGAAAAATTACCATTACCATCTCAAGGAAATGATTGCCCATGTTCCAACCTTTCATCCTTGAAAACTAAGTGTCATGAACCACTATCATCAACACAATATTGCCTTGAAAGTTCTCCAACAACTCTAGCAGCTAGGCTTGCATATTCTGCAAACTCAGCTGCTGCTTGAGCAGCAGAGGTAGCATCCTTAAATTTAATGTTTCAATTCTGCTTGCCATAGAAAAATTACCATCTCCAGGAAATGATTGCACATGTTCCAACCTTTAATCCTTGAAACCTAAGTTGCATGAACCACCATCATCAACACAATAGTGCCTTTAAAGTTCTACAACAGCTCTGGCAGCTAGGCCTGCATGTTCTGTAAACTCAGCCGCTGCTTGAGCAGCAGAGGTAGCATCCTTTATTTTCATGTTCCAATTCTGCCTGGCAACAGAAAAATTACCATTACCATCTCAAGGAAATGATTGCCCATGTTCCAACCTTTCATCCTTGAAAACTAAGTGTCATGAACCACTATCATCAACACAATATTTCCTTGAAAGTTCTACAACAGCTCTAGCAGCTAGGCTTGCATATTCTGCAAACTCAGCTGCTGCTTGAGCAGCAGAGGTAGCATCCTTAAATTTAATGTTCCAATTCTGCTTGCCATAGAAAAATTACCATCTCCAGGAAATGATTGCACATGTTCCAACCTTTAATCCTTGAAACCTAAGTTGCATGAACCACCATCATCAACACAATAGTGCCTTTAAAGTTCTACAACAGCTCTGGCAGCTAGGCCTGCATGTTCTGTAAACTCAGCCGCTGCTTGAGCAGTAGAGGTGGCATCCTTAAATTTTATGTTCCAATTCTACCTGCCAACAGCAAATTTACCATTACCATCTCCAGGAAATGATTGCCCTTCTTCCAGCCTTTCATCCTTGAAACCTAAGTGGCATGAACCACCATCATCAACACAATATTGCCTTGAAAGTTCTACAACAGCTCTGGCAGCTAGGCTTGCATGTTCTGCAAACTCAGCCGCTGCTTGAGTAGTAGAGGTAGCATCCTTAAATTTCATTTTCCAATTCTGCCTGCCAATAGAAAAATTACCATTACCATCTCAAGGAAATGATTGCCCATGTTCCAACCTTTCATCCTTGAAACCTAAGTGGCATGAACCACCATCATCAACACAATATTGCCTTGAAAGTTCTCCAACAACACTGGCAGCTAGGCTTGCATGTTCTGCAACCTCAGCCGCTGCTTGAGCAACAGAGGTAGCATCCTTAAATTTCATGTTCCAATTCTGCCTGCCAACAGAAAAATTACCATTACCATCTCTAGGAAATGATTGCCCATGTTCCAACCTTTCATCCTTGAAACCTAAGTGGCATGAACCACCATCATCAACACAATAGTGCCTTGAAAGTTCTACAACAACTCTGGCAGCTAGGCTTGCATGTTATGCAAACTCAGCCGCTGCTTGAGCAGCAGAGTTAGCATCCTTAAATTTCATGTTCCAATTCTGCCTGCCAACAGAAAAATTACCATTACCATCTCTAGGAAATGATTGCCCATGTTCCAACCTTTCATCCTCGAAACCTAAGTAGCATGAACCACCATCATCAACAAAATATTGCCTTGAAAGTTCTACAACAGCTCTGACAGCTAGGCTTGCATGTTCTGCAAACTCAGCCGCTGCTTGAGCAGCAGAGTTAGAATTCCTAAATTTCATGTTCCAATTCTGCCTGCCAACAGAAAATTTACCATTACCATCTCCAAGAAATGAGTGCCCATGTTCCAACCTTTCATCCTTGAAACCTAAGTGGCATGAACCACCATCATCAACACAATATTTCCTTGAAAGTTCTACAACAGCTCTAGCAGCTAGGCTTGCATATTTTGTAAACTCAGCTGCTGCTTGAGCAACAGAGGTAGCATCCATAAATTTCATGTTCCAATTCTGCTTGCCAACAGAAAAATTACCACCTCCAGGAAATGATTGCACATGTTACAACCTTTAATCCTTGAAACCTAAGTGGCATGAACCACCATCATCAACACAATATTGCCTTTAAAGTTCTACAACAGCTCTGGCAGCTAGGCCTGCATGTTCTGCAAACTCAGCCGCTGCTTGAGCAGCAGAGGTAGCATCCTTAAATTTCATGTTCCAATTCTGCCTGCCAACAGAAAAATTACAATTACCATCTCCAGGAAATGATTGCCCATGTTCCAACTATTCATCTTTGAAACCTAAATGGCATGAACCACAATCATCAGCACAATATTGCCTTGAAAGTTCTACAACCGCTCTGGCAGCTAGGCTAGCATGTTCTGCAACCTCAGCCGCTGCTTGAACAACAAAGGTTGCATCCTTAAATTTCATGTTCCAATTCTGCCTGCCAACAGAAAAATTACCATTACCATCTCAAGGAAATGATTGCCCATGTTCCAACCTTTCATCCTTGAAACCTAAATGGCATGAACCACCATCATCAACACAATATTGCCTTGAAAGTTCTACAACCGCTCTGGCAGCTAGGCTAGCATCTTCTGCAACCTCAGCCGCTGCTTGAACAACAGAGGTAGCATCCTTAAATTTCATGTTCCAATTCTGCCTGCCAACAGAAAAATTACCATTACCATCTCAAGGAAATGATTCCCCATGTTCCAACCTTTCATCCTTGAAACCTAAATGGCATGAACCACCATCATCAACACAATATTGCCTTTAAAGTTCTACAACAGCTCTGGCAGTTAGGCTTGCATATTCTGCAAACTCAGCCGCTGCTTGAGCAGCAGAGGTAGCATCCTTAAATTTCATGTTCCAATTCTACCTGCCAGCAGCAAATTTACCATTACCATCTCCAGGAAATGATTGCCCATGTTCCAACCTTTCATCCTTGAAACCTAAGTGGCATGAACCACCATCATCAACACAATATTGCCTTGAAAGTTCTACAACAGCTCTGGCAGCTAGGCTTGCATGTTCTGCAACCTCAGCCGCTGCTTGAACAACAGAGGTAGCATCCTTAAATTTCATGTTCCAATTCTGCCTGCCAACAGAAAAATTACCATTACCATCTCAAGGAAATGATTGCCCATGTTCCAACCTTTCATCCTTGAAACCTAAGTGGCATGAACCACCATCATCAACACAATATTGCCTTGAAAGTTCTCCAACAGCTCTGGCAGCTAGGCTAGCATGTTCTGCAACCTCAGCCGCTGCTTGAACAACAGAGGTAGCATCCTTAAATTTCATGTTCCAATTCTGCCTGCCAACAGCTCTGGCAGTTAGGCTTGCATATTCTGCAAACTCAGCCGCTGCTTGAGCAACAGAGGTAGCATCCTTAAATTTCATGTTCCAATTCTACCTGCCAGCAGCAAATTTACCATTACCATCTCCAAGAAATGATTGCCCATGTTCCAACCTTTCATCCTTGAAACCTAAGTGGCATGAACCACCATCATCAACACAATATTGCCTTGAAAGTTCTACAACCGCTCTGGCAGCTAGGCTAGCATGTTCTGCAACCTCAGCCGCTGCTTGAACAACAAAGGTAGCATCCTTAAATTTCATGTTCCAATTCTGCCTGCCAACAGAAAAATTACCATTACCATCTCAAGGAAATGATTGCCCATGTTCCAACCTTTCATCCTTGAAACCTAAATGGCATGAACAACCATCATCAACACAATATTGCCTTGAAAGTTCTACAACCGCTCTGGCAGCTAGGCTAGCATGTTCTGCAACCTCAGCCGCTGCTTGAACAACAGAGGTAGCATCCTTAAATTTCATGTTCCAATTCTGCCTGCCAACAGAAAAATTACCATTACCATCTCAAGGAAATGATTCCCCATGTTCCAACCTTTCATCCTTGAAACCTAAATGGCATGAACCACCATCATCAACACAATATTGCCTTTAAAGTTCTACAACAGCTCTGGCAGTTAGGCTTGCATATTCTGCAAACTCAGCCGCTGCTTGAGCAGCAGAGGTAGCATCCTTAAATTTCATGTTCCAATTCTACCTGCCAGCAGCAAATTTACCATTACCATCTCCAGGAAATGATTGCCCATGTTCCAACCTTTCATCCTTGAAACCTAAGTGGCATGAACCACCATCATCAACGCAATATTGCCTTGAAAGTTCTACAACAGCTCTGGTAGCTAGGCTTTCATGTTCTGCAACCTCAGCCGCTGCTTGAACAATAGAGGTAGCATCCTTAAATTTCATGTTCCAATTCTGCCTGCCAACAGAAAAATTACCATTACCATCTCAAGGAAATGATTGCCCATGTTCCAACCTTTCATCCTTGAAACCTAAGTGGCATGAACCACCATCATCAACACAATATTGCCTTGAAAGTTCTCCAACAGCTCTGGCAGCTAGGCTAGCATGTTCTGCAACCTCAGCTGTTGCTTGAACAACAGAGGTAGCATCCTTAAATTTCATGTTCCAATTCTGCCTGCCAACAGAAAAATTACCATTACCATCTCAAGGAAATGATTCCCGATGTTCCAACCTTTCATCCTTGAAACCTAAGTGGCATGAACCACCATCATCAACACAATATTGCCTTTAAAGTTCTACAACAGCTCTGGCAGTTAGGCTTGCATATTCTGCAAACTCAGCCGCTGCTTGAGCAGCAGAGGTAGCATCCTTAAATTTCATGTTCCAATTCTACCTGCCAGCAGCAAATTTACCATTACCATCTCCAGGAAATGATTGCCCATGTTCCAACCTTTCATCCTTGAAACCTAAGTGGCATGAACCACCATCATCAACACAATATTGCCTTGAAAGTTCTACAACAGCTCTGGCAGCTAGGCTTGCATGTTCTGCAAACTAAGCCGCTGCTTGAGCAGCAGAGGTAGCATCCTTAAATTTCATGTTCCAATTCTGCCTGCCAATAGAAAAATTACCATTACCATCTCAAGGAAATGATTGCCCATGTTCCAACCTTTCATCCTTGAAACCTAAGTGGCATGAACCAGCATCATCAACACAATATTGCCTTGAAAGTTCTCCAACAACTCTGGCAGCTAGGCTTGCATGTTCTGCAACCTCAGCCGCTGCTTGAGCAACAGAGGTAGCATCCTTAAATTTCATGTTCCAATTCTGCCTGCCAACAGAAAAATTACCATTACCATCTCTAGGAAATGATTGCCCATGTTCCAACCTTTCATCCTTGAAACCTAAGTGGCATGAACCACCATCATCAACACAATAGTGCCTTGAAAGTTCTACAACAACTCTGGCAGCTAGGCTTGCATGTTATGCAAACTCAGCCGCTACTAGAGCAGCAGAGTTAGCATCCTTAAATTTCATGTTCCAATTCTGCCTGCCAACAGAAAAATTACCATTACCATCTCTAGGAAATGATTGCCCATGTTCCAACCTTTCATCCTCGAAACCTAAGTGGCATGAACCACCATCATCAACAAAATATTGCCTTGAAAGTTCTACAACAGCTCTGACAGCTAGGCTTGCATGTTCTGCAAACTCAGCCGCTGCTTGAGCAGCAGAGTTAGAATTCCTAAATTTCATGTTCCAATTCTGCCTGCCAACAGAAAATTTACCATTACCATCTCCAGGAAATGAGTGCCCATGTTCCAACCTTTCATCCTTGAAACCTAAGTGGCATGAACCACCATCATCAACACAATATTTCCTTGAAAGTTCTACAACAGCTCTAGCAGCTAGGCTTGCATATTTTGTAAACTCAGCTGCTGCTTGAGCAGCAGAGGTAGCATCCTTAAATTTCATGTTCCAATTCTGCTTGCCAACAGAAAAATTACCATCTCCAGGAAATGATTGCACATGTTACAATCTTTAATCCTTTAAACCTAAGTGGCATGAACCACTATCATCAACACAATATTGCCTTTAAAGTTCTATAACAGCTCTGGCAGCTAGGCCTGCATGTTCTGCAAACTCAGCCGCTGCTTGAGCAGCAGAGGTAGCATCCTTAACTTTTATGTTCCAATTCTGCCTGCCAACAGAAAAATTACAATTACCATCTCCAGGAAATGATTGCCCATGTTCCAACCTTTCATCTTTGAAACCTAAATGGCATGAACCACCATCATCAACACAATATTGCCTTGAAAGTTCTACAACCGCTCTGGCAGCTAGGCTAGCATGTTCTGCAACCTCAGCCGCTGCTTGAACAACAGAGGTAGCATCCTTAAATTTCATGTTCCAATTCTGCCTGCCAACAGAAAAATTACCATTACCATCTCAAGGAAATGATTGCCCATGTTCCAACCTTTCATCCTTGAAACCTAAATGGCATGAACCACCATCATCAACACAATATTGCTTTGAAAGTTCTCCAACAGCTCTGGCAGCTAGGCTTGCATGTTCTGCAACTTCAGCCGCTTCTTGAGCAACAGAGGTAGCATCCTTAAATTTCATGTTCCAATTCTGCCTGCCAACAGAAAAATTACGATTACCATCTCTAGGAAATGATTGCCCATGTTCCAACCTTTCATCCTTGAAACCTAAGTGGCATGAACCACCATCATCAACACAATATTGCCTTGAAAGTTCTCCAACAACTCTGGCAGCTAGGCTTGCATGTTCTGCAACCTCAGCCGCTGCTTGAGCAACAGAGGTAGCATCCTTAAATTTCATGTTCCAATTCTGCCTGCCAACAGAAAAATTACCATTACCATCTCTAGGAAATGATTGCCCATGTTCCAACCTTTCATCCTTGAAACCTAAGTGGCATGAACCAACATCATCAACACAATAGTGCCTTGAAAGTTCTACAACAACTCTGGTAGCTAGGCTTGCATGTTATGCAAACTCAGCCGCTGCTTGAGCAGCAGAGTTAGCATCCTTAAATTTCATGTTCCAATTCTGCCTGCCAACAGAAAAATTACCATTACCATCTCTAGGAAATGATTGCCCATGTTCCAACCTTTCATCCTCGAAACCTAAGTAGCATGAACCACCATCATTAACAAAATATTGCCTTGAAAGTTCTACAACAGCTCTGACAGCTAGGCTTGCATGTTCTGCAAACTCAGCCGCTGCTTGAGCAGCAGAGTTAGAATTCCTAAATTTCATGTTCCAATTCTGCCTGCCAACAGAAAATTTACCATTACCATCTCCAGGAAATGAGTGCCCATGTTCCAACCTTTCATCCTTGAAACCTAAGTGGCATGAACCACCATCATCAACACAATATTTCCTTGAAAGTTCTACAACAGCTCTAGCAGCTAGGCTTGCATATTTTGTAAACTCAGCTGCTGCTTGAGCAGCAGAGGTAGCATCCTTAAATTTCATGTTCCAATTCTGCTTGCCAACAGAAAAATTACCATCTCCGGGAAATGATTGCCCATGTTCCAACCTTTCATCCTTGAAACCTAAGTGGCATGAACCACCATCATCAACACAATAGTGCCTTGAAAGTTCTACAACAACTTTGGCAGCTAGGCTTGCATGTTATGCAAACTCAGCCGCTGCTAGAGCAGCAGAGTTAGCATCCTTAAATTTCATGTTCCAATTCTGCCTGCCAACAGAAAAATTACCATTACCATCTCTAGGAAATGATTGCCCATGTTCCAACCGTTCATCCTCGAAACCTAAGTAGCATGAACCACCATCATTAACAAAATATTGCCTTGAAAGTTCTACAACAGCTCTGACAGCTAGGCTTGCATGTTCTGCAAACTCAGCCGCTGCTTGAGCAGCAGAGTTAGAATTCCTAAATTTCATGTTCCAATTCTGCCTGCCAACAGAAAATTTACCATTACCATCTCCAGGAAATGAGTGCCCATGTTCCAACCTTTCATCCTTGAAACCTAAGTGGCATGAACCACCATCATCAACACAATATTTCCTTGAAAGTTCTACAACAGCTCTAGCAGCTAGGCTTTCATGTTCTGCAAACTCAGCTGCTGCTTGAGCAGCAGAGGTAGCATCCTTAAATTTCATGTTCCAATTCTGCCTGCCAACAGAAAAATTACCATTACCATCTCTAGGAAATGATTGCCCATGTTCCAACCTTTCATCCTTGAAACCTAAGTGGCATGAACCACCATCATCAACACAATATTGCCTTGAAAGTTCTACAACAGCTCTGGCAGCTAGGCTTGCATGTTCTGCAAACTCAGCCGCTGCTTGAGCAGCAGAGGTAGCATCCTTAAATTTCATGTTCCAATTCTGCCTGCCAACAGAAAATTTACCATTACCATCTCCAGGAAATGATT